>NC_139717.1:37224070-37269070 GCF_964188405.1 Protomyctophum parallelum | reverse complement strand
CACACACACACACACACACACACACACACACACACACAGACAGTGTCAGACAGGAAACAGCGCTGCCTGGAACAAACAACCACTTCCTGTGTGCGCCTGGCCTGGACCCGGTCACAGAGAGGAACCAATCAAATTCTAACGTCCTGTCCAGTGCATCATCATCATCATCAGCATCCTCATCACCATCATCCTCATGCAGGGAATATTTTACTGCTCATTTGCTAATAGCCACGAGGCATCCCCTTGTTTATAGTTAGAGAGAGACACACACACACACACACACACACACACACACACACACACACACACACACCCGGCAGACCACTGCAAGACCCAAGTTTGGACATGACTTCTCCATGTGGAAGTCTCCCCCGCCTTTCCTTTTTAAAAGTCGGGCCCGCTAATTGAAATGCATTAGACTTAAATTGCCCTCTCTCTTCCTTTCACCCATCATGCTGACAGACGGCCTAATATTTAAGCTCGCCTCTCTAATTTGTTGTAGAAATACCGAGGCAAAGCGAGGCAATGTGGCTCTGGGGGGGGCCCGGCCACGGCCCGGCCCGGCCCGCTGTGTGCATGCTGTTGGTTTACAGTACCATTACATTGAGAGATGGCAGGAACAGAACAGCCATTATGTTCCCCTCCTGGTTCACATGCCGGTCACCACTCTGGTACCAATCTACAGAGCTCTGTGCTACTATGGAGCCCCATACAGTAAGACCCAACAACCAGCTGGAGAGAGAGACATCCTGGGTTTCAGTCACTCGTAAAATACGTATAGTTCAGCGCCCGGTTGTCACACACTGGAAATACGTGATCTACAAGCTCGCTTGCAGACTGCATTTTCTCAGCGTGCGCGCCACAGCACAAACTGCACGTATACAAAGCAGGCATTATGCTGCTTTTTCTCCAGATTCCTGAGAGCGATCGAAAAGTTGATTCAAGCAACAGGGGAGCTTATTTTGCCACTGTGCGGACTTTATTTAAATGTGATGTATTGTTACGTGTATTGAGGGACGTCACACATGGAAGGGAGTGTCACATCGGGTTTAGCCATGATTGAGTTACATTTATTAACCTAGGCTGTGTTAGTAGTATGATCTAAATTATTATGGGTTTGGTGTGGTTACGGTTATACGGTATGGATCTGGGGAGGATGTTCCTGCAATCAAGAAATGATTGCCATTGCAAACATTAAACACAGTCAGTCAGTCAGTCAGTCAGTCAGTCAGTCAGTCAGTCAGTCAGTCAGTCTGCCTGCCTGCCTGCCTGCCTGCCTGCCTGCCTGCCTGCCTGCCTGCCTGCCTGCCTGCCTGCCTGCCTGCCTGCCTGCCTGCCTATCCCTCTCTGTGTGTGTAATGTGTATGTTTGGAAGCTTCGTCCTTATCTGTGCACACAAGCCCCTGGTGAACAGGGCAGCCTGTGGAAGCTCAGCCGTGGGTAAACTTTGCCTAGACTTTGAAGCTGGCTGTGTAAGTGCACATGTCCCCGGGGCAGTCCAGAGGGTTAGGGTTAGCCCTGGCCACTCTGAAGAGGAGGTCAGGGGGACAGGTAAACAGGAAGTGCCGGCATTCCGACTGACAGCCTGTTTAGACACAAAAGAGATCTAACAACGCTCAGAGCAAACGCTGACTCACTGATAAATCACCGGTCACTGACCATAGGTAGTGTTGGTACTACGACGTGCTACCATATGAAGTGAAGTGTCCCTTTGCTCCCTCGTCGCCCACTGTTTGTCTTTTCCACAATGCTCTGGAAGGCTCCGTTTCCCAAACCTCTCTGGTTCAGGGCAGATACTCAGTGTGTGGGCATATCTTTCATTCCTATGAATAGTACAGTTATTAAAAAAGGAAAAAAAAGATTCGTTGTGATCTTGGAAATCTTTAAAGATTGTGAACATTTAAAAATATTTTTTTAACAATTTGTGAGGATCCCTGGCACAAGATCGTTTCAGATGTGTGTCCGCGAGCGGGCAAATACATGGGGGTCCTAGACATGAACTTGTTTGAGAACCACATGGCGTAAGCAACTGAGTCTGGACACTCCCATTTCAGCTGGTTCGGTATTCTATTCACACATTCATTTTGTTCCTGCTTGTTTATTTCCTCCGGCCAAGTCGCCGCTGCTGAATGGGAAAGTGACATACAAGGGAGACTGACCCATGTATACATTCATACATTGTTTTTACAATGTATACACGGCTCGGTCCTGTCCCATGGCGGAGCCATTTGTATTCCAAGCGGCGCTGGTTGTCTCGCGTTTCTGACCCAGCAGAGCTGCACGTCCGACAAATTGGTTCCCCCGTTCCCATCCACATCTATTTTCCCACATCACTGGCTCAATTCTTCTAAACAAGGTCACAAATTATGCAACTCCTGACCCAGCTGTTTCATTAGGCTGTTTCCACTACGCCTCCGTAGACTCCGAAGTGCTAGCAGTGGTTTTGCATCCTCTAGTTTTCAATCGTACTACCTTTCTCCCTTTGCTTTTCCTTCTGTCTTTTTAAGCACTGCTTATACAAGTGACTTTGTGTGTATATATGCATGTACGGTATATGTCTCCATGACGCACACATACCTGCAGCTGGCCCGGGCCGGCCTAGCGGTCCGGACACCTATATAGGCTGGTAATCCATTCCAGCCTGACAGCGTGTCGTGGGTTCGAGTCCCGACGACCGTTGCTGCATGTCACCCTCCCATCTCTCTCCCCATTCCTGTCACACTATACTGTCTATCTATCAATAAAGGCATAAAGAACCTAGGAAATGTCTTTAAAATGTTTGCAATGCACAAATTAAAAACTCAATATTAAGGCATGCTAAAGGCAGTAAACCGAAAGGAAGCTAAGGAAGTCAGTAATAAGGGAGCATAAGGCAGTAGGACGTCAGTAATAAGGGAGCATAAGGCAGTAGGACGTCAGTAATACGGGAGCATAAGGCAGTAGGACGTCAGTAATAAGGGAGCATAAGGCAGTAGGACGTCAGTAATAAGGGAGCATAAGGCAGTAGGACGTCAGTAATAAGGGAGCATAAGGCAGTAGGACATCAGTAATAAGGCAGCATAAGGCAGTAGGACGTCAGTAATAAGGGAGCATAAGGCAGTAGGACGTCAGTAATAAGGGAGCATAAGGCAGTAGGACGTCAGTAATAAGGCAGCATAAGGCAGTAGGACGTCAGTAATAAGGGAGCATAAGGCAGTAGGACGTCAGTAATAAGGGAGCATAAGGCAGTAGGACGTCAGTAATAAGGGAGCATAAGGCAGTAGGACGTCAGTAATAAGGGAGCATAAGGCAGTGTAGGACGTCAGTAATAAGGGAGCATAAGGCAGTAGGACGTCAGTAATAAGGGAGCATAAGGCAGTAGGACGTCAGTAATAAGGCAGCATAAGGCAGTAGGACGTCAGTAATAAGGGAGCATAAGGCAGTGTAGGACGTCAGTAATAAGGCAGCATAAGGCAGTATAGGATGTCAGTAATAAGGGAGCATAAGGCAGTGTAGGACGTCAGTAATAAGGGAGCATAAGGCAGTAGGACGTCAGTAATAAGGCAGCATAAGGCAGTATAGGATGTCAGTAATAAGGGAGCATAAGGCAGTGTAGGACGTCAGTAATAAGGGAGCATAAGGCAGTAGGACGTCAGTAATAAGGGAGCATAAGGCAGTGTAGGACGTCAGTAATAAGGGAGCATAAGGCAGTAGGACGTCAGTAATAAGGCAGCATAAGGCAGTAGGACGTCAGTAATAAGGGAGCATAAGGCAGTGTAGGACGTCAGTAATAAGGGAGCATAAGGCAGTAGGACGTCAGTAATAAGGCAGCATAAGGCAGTATAGGATGTCAGTAATAAGGGAGCATAAGGCAGTGTAGGACGTCAGTAATAAGGGAGCATAAGGCAGTAGGACGTCAGTAATAAGGGAGCATAAGGCAGTGTAGGACGTCAGTAATAAGGGAGCATAAGGCAGTAGGACGTCAGTAATAAGGCAGCATAAGGCAGTGTAGGACGTCAGTAATAAGGGAGCATAAGGCAGTGTAGGACGTCAGTAATAAGGGAGCATAAGGCAGTAGGACGTCAGTAATAAGGCAGCATAAGGCAGTAGGACGTCAGTAATAAGGGAGCATAAGGCAGTGTAGGACGTCAGTAATAAGGCAGCATAAGGCAGTGTAGGACGTCAGTAATAAGGGAGCATAAGGCAGTAGGACGTCAGTAATAAGGGAGCATAAGGCAGTGTAGGACGTCAGTAATAAGGGAGCATAAGGCAGTGTAGGACGTCAGTAATAAGGCAGCATAAGGCAGTGTAGGACGTCAGTAATAAGGGAGCATAAGGCAGTGTAGGACGTCAGTAATAAGGCAGCATAAGGCAGTGTAGGACGTCAGTAATAAGGGAGCATAAGGCAGTAGGACGTCAGTAATAAGGGAGCATAAGGCAGTGTAGGACGTCAGTAATAAGGCAGCATAAGGCAGTGTAGGACGTCAGTAATAAGGGAGCATAAGGCAGTAGGACGTCAGTAATAAGGGAGCATAAGGCAGTAGGACGTCAGTAATAAGGGAGCATAAGGCAGTGTAGGACGTCAGTAATAAGGCAGCATAAGGGAACAAGATAAACTCATCAAAGGCACCGCTTACGTCACACATACAGTAGGGTGAGGGTTTTAATGAGTCAGGTAACCTTCCTGTGTCTTTCTCAGCGCCTCTCTCCGTCCCCGCGGTGCAGGTTAGGAGAGTGGAGGGCTGAGCGTGTCGGCCGGGCCACGCAGCGTGCAGCAGCAGCCTGGGTGGCACACTGCGGGGCTGAGGTCTGGGCCTCATGCAAAGCGCACTCAGCCTAATCACGTTGATTATTGCGATTACAGAACCATTTCCCCCAAGAGTCTACCCCCCCACCCGCTCAAACTTACTGGCCTGGATCTGACAGGAAGTCCCGGTTGCCACGGGCGATCCGTCTTCCTGTTGCACTCCGTTCACCCCCCCCCCCCCCCCCCCCCCCGCCCCCCACAACCCCCAGACAACCTCGTCCTCTATAACCCTCAAACACAAATCTGTCCCCAAGGTAACCAACCACCGTGCTGTTTCCTCACCCCACTGCCAGGCCCTTTCACCACCCAGGAGCTTACTGTCATAGACATGCCCGCACGCACTCGCACTCGCACACAGTCACACACACACACACACACACACACACACACACACACACACACACACACACACACACACACACACACACACACACACACACACACACACACAAACAAGCACACACACACACAAGCACAAACACACAGAGGTATAGTTCAGGAGGTTGATCGGCCGCTGGGAATCGGAAAGGGTTCCCGGTTCGATCTGTGTCGAAGTGTCCTTGGGCAAGACACTTAAGCCTTAAATGCTCCTGGTGAGCAGGTCGGTCCATTGTCATAATGAAAGCATCTTTTGAACACACACACACGTCAGACTCAGCATCCTCTTAGTTTTCCCCGTTATAAGAAGTTGGCTGAAGATGTAATATTTCCCACTACGGTGCGGCCCGCCAGTGCAGTGCATGATGGGAGAACGGGCAGATGTTTTTCAGCCTGCTCCTTTGGCCCATAATGTTTATCAGATCGCCATGCCGTTTCCTAATCTACATTACGAGCATCGAGCAGATAACGAGTCCTTTGATTTGCGTTCGAATCAAACCCCCCACCCCCTTATCCGCTGCGTTAAATTTAGCACAGCGATTACTATGTGCGATAACGGCCCTCACTCTCACACACACACACACACACACACACACACACACACACACACACACACACACACACACACACACACACACACACACACACACACACACACACACACACACACACACACACACACACACACACACACACACACAAATGCTTGCATGATTTTGGCCATTGTATACGATCATGAGATGTCAACTGAATTTGCCTTGTGGGATCAATACTTATTAATGCCCAATTAGTGATGCAATCTATCTATCTAAATCAAACTAAAGTCATGTAAATACCAGAGTCTGAGCAAAATAACTACGATATCATATCCACTATAGCGCAGTACAGTAGCTCTCTCTCTGATACTGTGAGTGTTAGACTAACCCGGAAAGTAAATTAAAACGGTCAGCAAAAGGCAAAAATCACTGTTATGCAGGGGGAAACGGGCGGATCGGTGTGTTGATCTGACTGAGGGGTGCCTGTTAATCCTGTTCTCAGTCTCAGCCTATTGGTGTCTATATATACTGTATATGGGGATGGGGCTACATTGCAGCTGATTGTCACTGTACCAGGCAGCATACAGTACGAACTCATATTCCTTGATATATATACTGGACAGTAAACTGCCTCTGACCTTGTTCTGTAGTTGGATGAATCATGGAGTGAATCACAGACAGGCTAGAGCTGAAGATAGATTTCATAACATCTCCTCTATACATTCAATTTGCTCATCCACAGCGTGGAGGAGTTGTTTGTTTTGATATGACTGTGCAGTATAGCTGAGCTACAACAAACCAGTACAATTTGAGGAAGTCTTTGTTTCATGCAAGCCTTTTAGTGACTGTATAGCAACTGCGAGCAATGGAATGTGCTTTTAAGAATTCTCAGCAGTTACCAGCTTTCCCTTTCAGTCAGTGAAACACTTACTTTCTCCCTCCAGTACAACTACCGTTACAGCAACTCTACTGGAACAGGATTTATGCTGTGCCGAGTGTGTTCACACTAGCATCGACAAAGTGGCTACAAGTCATTTTCACTGGAAGCCAACTTAGCCAAGACAGCAACATGAAGCTAAAAACTGACACAGATGCATAAAAAAAGCCATATTATTAAAGAAATCACACCTGTGTGAAGTGAGGGGCGCTCTAATCAATTATTGATTGATCAAATCATCTCAAATTTGGTATACACACACAAACACAAAGCACTCTCACAAAAAGAGCGTGCTCCAATGACACAGTGAAGAGTCAATCAATCGTATGTTTTTGAGAGGTGACAGACAGTCTACATTCCCCAATAGGAAATGCATGTATTTAACACAATAATCTGTGCGATTTTAGACTTGGGTACTTGCCACAAATCTTTGTATATATTTCGAAAACGAAAACAGCGTAAAACTATAGCACAAAATATTTTCAGATGGGGGTCCCGTGGTCAAATACATGTCATGTCAAAGTTTGAGAACCACCGACATAGAAATAGACGCTTTTCAGAAAACTATTAGGCTTTAGAAGACAATTCGGTCTGATGATCAGAAGCAGAGATATACTGTCAGGGTTGACGTCACGCCTACCTAGTCGTGACGTCACCCCTGACAGACTGCAGCCCCAGTTCCGCTGCCTGCAGCCCCAGTTCCTCTTCCTCCTTACCCCTTACTCGACGTGTTCCACAACGCCAGGCGCACGAGCACTTTGGTTACGCGTGGACGCGTTCCTCGAGGGGGGGGTACTGTCAGGGTTGACGTCACGCCTACCTAGTCGTGACGTCACCCCACCCTTTTATAAGGCGTTTCGCCAGCACTAGTTCTCTGTCCGATTATCATTTCATTTATAGTCTCTGAGAATCTAAAACTAAGCTTTGCAACTTAATAACTTAACTTGCCCATTTAGCCAAAGACATCGCCAAAGACCAAAACCCTCTTGTGACGAAGAACCTCTACCAATCCTTACATATACGCCGTGAACATGAATGACCAGAGGGGGGATATCCAAAGCAGAGGCATGGACTTCCCCTATAGAGACTCATGCAGGCAAATCGAACCCTCTCCACAAATGCGTGGGAGCACGAGAGGAGCATGCAGGGAACGTACATGGAGAGCAGTATAGGGAGACAACCCCCCCCCACCCCCACCCCACCCCACACACACACACACACACACACACACACACACACTCCCACCGCGGAAGCGCTTGGCGTGACCTCACAACAGAGGAATGCAACATGTGGCTTAATTGATTATTTGGGCCACATGATGGAGGGCTCTCAGACACTGTGGTTTCTCAACGTGTGGTCCGGGGACCACCAGTGGACCATCAGATGGACCTTTACATTAAAAAATGGGTCCGTCACTCATAGAGTGGTTCTCCTCTGCACGGACACCCGTTCTACACTGTAGAATACTGTAGAACCGAATGGAACTGCACTGTATAGTCTCTCAGAGTTATACACAGACACGGTAATGATAGCAATCTTTCTATACGACAAGAATGTGTTGCCGTCCGGCAAAAAAACCCTTATATGTACATTTTTTTGTACTTATTTTTGGTCATTTAATACCGTATACTTCCTCATACAAGAGGGTCAAGCTAAAGCCGAAATATAGCGATGTGACTTCTGAAGAATTTAGTTCAGTGTCCTGAAAAGTGATGGTTTTGGACATACAAGGTTTCTACCCCACAAGACGCACCGTGCCGCATAATGAACTTAACAGGTTCTGGAAAGTTCTTGCCCTTCTTTGTGGTCGGAGACAGATAAAAGGGTCCATTTGGACCCCTGGTGCATGGTCCCCAGACCACACATTGAGAAACAGAGGAGGAGGAGGAGAAGAGGGGGTGGGTCCGTGGGTCGGGGGGGTTGCTGACCTTGTGGAGGGCGCCGCGGAGGTCACAGTGCCTGTAGGCTACTGGTGTCCGTCAGGAATTCCTTCCACAAAGACCTCCCATTCTAATTGATTCACATCAATTGACATCTAAGCATGATCAATGATGACAAGAGATCTGCTGAGGCCACGACACGCTCGCGTGCACGCGCGTGTACCGTGTGCGCGCTTTATGTGTGTGTGTGTGTGTGTGTGTGTGTGTGTGTGTGTGTGTGTGTGCGCTTATGTGTGTCAAACACTGCATGCAATGTCGTGATCTGGGATTAGTTTGTTCTCCCTCTTCTCTCTGTTTCTCTCTCTCTGTTTCTCTGTGTGTGTGTGTGTGTGTGTGTGTGTGTGTGTGTGTGTGTGTGTGTGTGTGTGCGTGTGTGTGTGTGTGCGTGTGCGCGAGCAAGCACTTGCTCGCTTCTGTCTTGCAAGTGAGGGTGGTTGATGAGAGCTAAAGGTTTAGAGAGGTGACATGGATCACGCGGCATGTCTGTCACTATACTACACATACGCGCACGCACACACACAGAACCATACACAGACGTGCACATGCATGCGCACACACACACACACGCCCTGAACAGATGGAACAGCGTGGTACGTCTGGCAGGCTGCGTTTTGAACCCGATGCCCACTGTCCTCTGTGGAGAGGAGCAAAGTCACCACACACACACACACACACACACAGCATGCACGTTGTGCACACATGCACACGGGTGAGCATACACACACACAAACACAGAGATACACGAGAATGCGTGTTGCATGCTAAACATCTTCTGCACATGCACCTAGGTATTTACGGTATTTTTATTTATACCACTCCCCCCCCCCCCAAATGTTATACGGCCCGCAGCTTCATGCCTGAATTGTATTATGAACGGCCCGCCAAACGGTATGGGACATTTTACATTAAAGTTTTTTAACCTGGGCATTGCCCAGGGTATAATTTGTCAGTGTTCCTTGTTCCTTGTATTTTTTTTAGGGCTGTCAAAGTTAACGCACTATTAACTAGTTAACTCACAATCCTTTTAACGGCACTAATTTTTTTAATGTGCTATTACACTGTGAAGTTTGACAGAATGGTTGAGAGACGCATGCATGTGAATGCAGGCAGTCAGTGAGCCCCGCCTCTCTCCCCCTCTCTCTCTCTCCCAGTGAGTCTACACAATTAGAAAACTTTGAAAACATGTTATTTTGATCAACATGGCCAACCATTGGCCAACATCAATACAGTTCTTTAGTTTGGGTCTGGAAGGCTAAATGTCATCAAATGGTGGCCCGTGGCTCAAATGCAGAATAAATAATGGGCCTTGATATGAAAAATCTTGAAAACCACTGATTTAAGGTATATTTAGAACGTATGCAAAATATGCGATTAATTTGCGATTAATCACAGTTAACTATGGACAATCATGCGATTAATCGGATTAAATATTTTAATCGATTGACAGCCCTAATTTTTTTAATTATTTTTTTTACCTTAATTGCTTGCATGCTTGGTTACATTTGGTAGGCTAAATAAAAGGCTGAGATACACTATTACACTATTTGTTCACAGCACACACCTGACAAAAGACCATTGATATTAAATATTGATGATGATTGATTAAATAGAATCGTGTAAATCCGAAGGTACATTATGTAGTTGGCCCTGGGGTGTTTTAATATTTTCTAATATGGCCCCCTTTGAAAACGGTTTGGACACACCTGCCCTACAGTGCGCCGTCTGTGAAACAAGATTTTAAATGACCTGAAACCCTTTACTTGTACTTTTTGTGGTAAAAGCGCTCAAACTTTCTCCTTTCCTGCCTTGATGTCATTACCCTCAGTCTTACCCTCTCTCTGTTCTTCCCTTTCCGCTTCTTCTTGTGAAAATGACACAATGGGAACCATGCACAAAAAACGAATTTCACCCACTTTGGTACTCGTGAAACCGTGACGCGACAATGAAGCCGATTGATTGGTTATATTCTTTACAAAGATCCGCAAGACAGACACTTTTCCCCACATTTTGGGCACGCGTATGCATATGTGATAATATATATATATATATATATATATATATATGGGGCAGATCTACAAGCTCACAGCACGCTGTGTGGCGAGCACGGGGGGGGGTTAGCCACAAAGAAGAGGCGGAGCCATAGGGGGTGTGGCGTGGGGGGCGGGGTGGGGTTGGATTATAGGAAGGAGGAGGAAGACGAGAGGGGATGACGAGGCCGCCACATGCCTGTCAATACTTCAGTTCTCCAGAGACTGGGGTGTCAGGATAAGAAGTTGGGGCGGGGGGGGGGGGGGGGGGGGGGCTTCTAAGGGCATCACTATGACAACCCTGAGTCCCCCAGAACAGGACTTCAAACGTAAAGTGGCATCCCACCGAGAGGCAGCGACACCCCCCCGCCCACACACACACACACACACACTCACACACACACACACACACACACACACACACACACACACACACACACACACACACACACGCACACGCAATGTCATTTACATCTCATTAGGACAAGAGACATTATAAACACACATGCACACTCTTAACGTGCACATATAAGCACAGACACTGTGTGTCGTTTGGTCCTATATGATGCAAGTAAAATCAACTGTTTATTTAAATACATTATGTACAAGTCATTCATTCATACAGTTGTGTAATTAATGCACTCTCCTCCTTTTTATCTCCGCCAAGCTTACAGCTGCAGGGATCAATCATGTTTTCATCCATGTGCCTATACTTTTCTGTGCGTGGTGTGGGAGAGCAGCTGATCTTGCAGATCAGCACCAAATCCTGTAAGCAGGCCAGTGATTGGCCTCATGGTGGCGCTATACCAGCCGGCTGTATGTTTTGGCCTGTAACTCTTCAACCATTGTTGGTCATACAATCAAAATATACGGTGCGCTTCCGTCAATGTCACTTTTCTTTGCCTAACTATACTGCTGTATAGTCTTTTCTCACCAAGTGGGCCGAGTGGCACAAAAGCAGTCACCATATGGCATATCAGTAGACAGATACATTTGAACATCTGGCTACCCAACACTACTGCTTCCATGCAGTGTTGTGGAGTCTGTTGTGACTCAATCACTCAAAGACACTCTCCAACAAATCTGCCTCAACTCGCTATAGAAACCTTGATGGAGGTGATACCAAAAATGACCAAACTGTACTACCAAAATCACACCCGTGTGAAGTGAGGGGTGCTCTTATCATCGTACATAACGACGTAAATTAGTTTGTGTGGGACGAGAATAGCCGAATTGCTCGTCCACATATGGCTATAGCGCCCCTCAAAACAAATGCAAATGGAGTCGAGCCGGTATCACCCTGTGGACAGGCTCCATAATACTGCTGCTATACCACGTACACATACCTGCACAGACACACAAGTGGACGTTCAACTCTTTCTCTCTCACACACACACACCCCACACCCACACACACAAGTTATTCAGGTCAGTTTCGAGAGTTGTCACATTATGAGCAAGAATTATGAGCGGAACCTGGAGTCCTGAATACCACGAGAGGGGTCCAGCGCAGGGGGAAGAAATCACTCATCACACAGACAAATAACTGATAGGGGAAGCCACAATGATGGCCTCTTTACTGCAGGGCCAACTTCCTGTTTAGGCGAGGGTTCAGCCAATCACCAGTGATAGCATTCAAACAGTGCCAACAACACCAACACCACTTCCTGTCAACACAAACGATTCGCTGCTAATTTATGGACCCGGTTTCCTCTTCAACCCCATTGCAAATTACTACTCTAATTTTGTCCTGTTGATTTATTTGAAAGGAGGTCTGACTTGTTCTTCTTTTATCTTCTCTATACTTCACTTCCCACTCTCTCTCTCTCTCTCTCTCTCACCCCCCCCCAATTCTCATAAGTCTTGCTAATCAGATCGGAGTGGTGTTGGCAGGACAGAGCATGTTTGCAGGAAGTTAAACGTTCCGTTTTCTTTCTCTAAACTGCACATTGATGATGTCAGGGGTGATATATCGACCAGGAGGCTGGGAACCCAACCCTCACACTGGAATGTGTTTTAGAGAGCCACCAGCACGCACACACGCACGCACGCACACGTACACACACACACACATGAGCGCGCGCATGCGCGCGCGCACTTCAACTCGCCGGAGGTGTTGAAATGCTTGTAAGTCTTGAAATGCCAGTTGCGACGCAGTGCTCCTTTTTCACGCGGCACACAGCAGACGAGACAAGAGAGCTGACAAATGGATGCGTTGAAACATATTAACCATCTCCCTTTGTGGCCAGACAAACATTTAGTCCGACTAATGACCCCCAGAGGATCAAAACAAATGCAGGGAGATAAAGGAAGAGAGGAGGGGGGGCTCTCTAAAAAAGAGCCCATTGACCTCCAGGAAAGGCTATGCAGGGTTCAGGAGGGCTTGTAAGATATTGTCTGTGTGTGCATATGTGTGAGTGAATGCATGAGTGCGTGAGGGAGATAAGTGTGTGTATTTGTTAATGTGTGTGTGGCGTGCGTGCGTGCGGGTGCAGGTGTGTGGTGGGTGCATTTAAGCAGAGAAAACATAGAGAGGGACAGGGTGTGAGAATGAATTGAATACCTGTGGCTCCGTGTGTGGGTAGTTGACAAACAGGGGCTCAAATACGTGTAGTGTGGGAAAGTTTACAAGAAACAAACAAAAGAGTAGCCTTATCGCAACGTCTATCGGCGTTGATCACAAAGGAAACCAGTCACTTAATGTGTCCCTATCTCTCTCTCCTTTCCTCTGCTCTCCTCTCCTCACGCCCACATTGCCCTGCTATCTCCATTTTTTATCAGCCCCGGGAAATGTTATCAGCGCCAACGGGGCCGTTATCGCTCTCCTTTATCAAAACGTACTAACAGCTGCACAAACCCGTCAGGGGACGTCACCTGCACGCCCATAAAAGAGCTGTGTCATCTTCGTAACGTTATGTTTCGGTATAGAAAACGTATGGAGAACAAAGAGCACAAAATGTGTCCCTTCTGGATATGCATATTACATGTAATATACATAATAATAATCACAATTAAAGGAAAGGGAAGGGCAGACAAATGTCCGTATACATAGGCAGGTGGAGGTAACGTGTGGATGTAGGTATAGGTTTTTAATCGTTCCCACATGTGTTTGCTCATTAGAATGAAGTCTGTTTAACAGTCACCGGTCTCGGTGAGTGACCCCTGCAGCATCGTCCGTCAAAAGGGGCTTCCTTCCCCTGATTCACGACCCCACAAACTCACCAAAGCCTCCTTTTTTTTTTTACAAACAGTAACAATAGCCCCGTAAAGCTGTCAGGCAGCACTGAATTTACGCGCAACACCATAAACAGTCGGCCTAAATGTTTCTCCCAGAGCGAGTGGGGAAACGAGTGTTGTGAATGGGGAGCGAGTGCATGTTTCATTGTGACACGGCCTCTAACGAAATCTTACCGGCCCGACCTGACTTGAAGGAACTTTCTATACTTGTATGGTCAAAGGAGGGCGATCATTTCAACTGGATCGGATGGCCAGTGACTCAGTGCTAATCCATCAGCGCTATTGATTTCCAGTTGATTGCCAAGCCCCCTAATGATGTTCACCTTCAGGGCCAAGCCCATTGATCCACGGTCACGGCTTGATCCATAACGTGTAATGCGATCCATGCGACAGGAGCGACGCACAATTACCTCCCATTTTACAGCCTAATGGGAATAGGTGCGGGTTACACAGCTGATCAATTCAATGAATAAATAAATACGAGTCAATAACATATACTGCTGCAGATAGATCTTGTAGTTTTGCATGTGATGGATCACGTCGATGTCTGGACGGATCGTTGAAATAATAAATGTGCGTGCTCGAGGCCAAACATTATTAAAAGAAGCTCAGTCCTCAATCCCTGTTCATTTTCCTCATAAGACTTTTCAGAAAGTATTTATTTAAAGACGTTTACGCCGCGGACGAAGCCAACTCTTGTCGTGACAAATCATGACAATAAACACAATGTTTTGGGCCAAACAAAGGAGGGAGGTTACAACACTTTTCTGTTGTTTTTCTTCTTTGTTATTATTTGTTTGGTCCAAAATATTGTGTTTTGTTGTCATGATTTGTCACGACTCGAGTTGGGTTCGTACGACGCTTAAAAGGTCTTTAAATAAATACATTTTGAAATGTCTATGGGAAAAATGCATTGGGATTCATTTCCTGGGCCTGGTGTCGTCATGAAAGGGGACGGGACTGCGACGCTCTCTATAGTATCAATATTATATCCATATCATGATATTAGACATTGTGACTGTGATTTTGAATATTGTGGATTTGTTTTTCGGATTGGGAAAAACCGGTATCTGCAGATACTCAAAATCAATTGATCGGAATCGGATCGGGAGCGGAAAAAAAAACGTATTCGGGACATCCCTAACTGTACCATACTTTATATATACTTTGGATATTCAAAAGATTTACAGACTCATATAGCGAGCTTATAAGATACATACAGAAAAACCTTTTCAGATGGGGGTCCACTCCACGTACAGCCAAATCAATTTGGGGGTCCTTGACATGAAAAGGTTTGAGAACCACTGTTCTAGAGTGTTTCCTTTCAGCAGAGGATGAGAAAAACCTCAACACGCATATCGCTTTCCATGTCTGGGGAAGGAAGGGCCCACATACAGAGAATGCCTGGCTGCCATGTCCGTGAAATCTCCTGGTGCATTCTTCTTCACCTGGCCCAGTGATGGGGAACCGCACTTCTCGTTAACGTGTCTCTCCTGTAAAGGTATAAGTATACATCCTGCACCTCAGCATGCCATACCAGAGAGCTGCAACCTTAGATGACTTTCTAAGCAAAAGTTATATCGATAACTCTTTCGATTAAATCGAATAATATATAGTTTTCTTTTTTAATATATCAACAAATAGATTCATCATTAAATTTGATACTTTGCTGCACAATGGTGTTAAATGTGGAAAAAGCTGATCTATAAAAGCTATATCTAAAAAACGCCGATCTAATGCAATGCAGATCTTGCTTGTACATCTGCTATTTCCTATGCCCAGCTTTGTATGTTTGTGTGTACCCCAACACAATGATGATTTGATTGGCTGAGAACGGTACAGTGTCTGTGTGTAGTGTCCACGGAATTGAGGTTAAAAAGTGAGGACCCCTCACTTCACACAGGTATGCTTTTTCATTTACTTATTGGCAACTGTCATCTACTGTACATGTGCCCTACCGGCCGCCGCCTCTGCTGTTGGTTACCATACCACCCTGAACACGCTCCATCTCATCCCATCTCGGAAGCTAAGCAGGGTCGGACTTGAATGGGAGACCGCCTGGGAAGTGCTGTAAGCTTTTTGAGAGGCGCTATATGTATGATGATGTATGATATACGCCTATATGTATGATGATGTATGACAAGAGCGTCCCTCACTTCACACAAGTGTGATTTTTGTCAATTTGACTTGCCCACAATAGGAATAGATTATTAGTCAATTATGTTATTCAAATATCGATGACTTTTTATAGTTGATTAAACTGATTAGTTGGATTACCTGCCAGCCATACTCCATACAGTGGCTTACTCCCACACTGTGACATGTGACACATTTCTTGAGACTAAAACTGCGGCCCTGGATGAAATATGTTGAGCTTAATCAGCACTCGTGCCAAAAAGCACTCATGTACCTGTGATTTATTCTGTAAACTCGCTGTAACTGTTAGGAAGCGGTGCCAAGCTCAACAAATCTCTGGAGGGAATATGCTGTCACATCCGTTACAACAAACACAAAAATGCATTTTTCACTCTGAAAACGAGGGGTGTGTCTCCCTGACTGTATGGGAAGTTTATATAGCCTGTGAATCATCTGATGTGCGGCTTTGATTGTACTGCTAGACCCGTAAGCAAACTTAATCCGCAGCCAGGTATGGTTTGACGGCAAGATGCGACAAGACGGAACACATTTCCTTCACAGAGGCACACTTTTGGCACTCCAAAGACCCAAAGTGAAAAGTTCTGAAAGGCCAAAATACTTCCTTGTCAAGTTCACTCTTCCCAAAATAAACTTGATGGGAAAATGTCATCCAAAAATAAACTACATGGGAAAGCGACATTCTTTTGTGAACATGAGATTTGTACTATATATATTTCCGTATTCCTAGCTGATCATATAATAAGCAGTGAGAAATGTGTTGTTACTTTGTAATAGCACCATTACGATTTGTACAAATTCCTGAGAGCCTTGTTGCGACTCGTTCCTTTACAAGGTACTGTGTGTGCTCTTGCAAAAATCTTGATGAAGTCATTTCTGGCAGCAATAAAACCTATCCTGAATCATTGTCTTCAGCTATTGCACCGACAGAATATATAGTATTATGTTCATGATGCTGAATTAATCAAAATGCCATAAACCATGGTCCCCTGCTGCAGTTACCAATTACATTAGGATCTGCTGAAACCTTATCACAATTCACAAATCATGTCAAGGAAGATTAACATGGAATGGATCCTCAAATCTCATTATATTCCTTTCTGCTACCATCTAGGTCAATTGCCTTTTTTTATTTTTTTATTTTTTACTTGCTTGTGGTATTGTTTTATATGTAGGCTACATATTGTAACTAATTTACGGTAATTGTATTTGTCTTTCCTGTCTCAGTAGAAACTTCTGTCTCAGGCTGTTCTAGTCATTAGGTCTAGGACTACAATTCCCTTGAGGTCTATCTAGTCACTGGAATATTGGACACCGGTGTCTTGCATCAAGTGATGACACTGCTCGAACCCTTATGTACTTTACGTACCGCTGCATCCAAGAAAGTCACACCAAAATCTTGCATTAAAACTCAGATATCTACACAGTTTTTGGCGAGTGTTCGGTGGTAGTTTATTACACTGTTCTGTTTGCTTGGGGTATATTCAGTAGCCCCATATAGAACCTCTTCCTCAGCTATATGGCTCCAGATTGAAGTTCCACACAAGCGGGTACCGGCACAGGTCAAGACCGGCGAATATTTTCCACAATGCACAATTCTTACCTTTTTTCCACACATCGTATCCAAAACGTGAAGGTCGAGGGACCTCCTCTCAGATGTTTTATTTTCTAGCAGCAAGGAAAACACGTGGAACGTTTTCGATACGATGTGTGGATAAAGGTAAGCATTTTGCATTGTGGAAAATGTTCGCCGGTTTTGACCTGTTGTGTGGGACCTCATCTCGGAGCTACATAGCGGAGGGAGAGGTTCCATAAGGGGCTACTTGGGGTATAAAGGTTGTGACACGTTAAAAAAAAGTAAACTATCTGGCAAAATAAAAGTGTAGTAATGTATTTTTTTTTTTTTCAAGTCCCCTGTTTATGTGGCATCTGCATTATTTTTGAAAAGATTCATTTTTCATGTTATTTTTAGCTTTGACATTTGCAAAGGTAATGTTTATTTTCATGAAACAGGTGAGACTCCTATCTCATTAGGCTAATAGCCGTCACCTGCTGCCCCTTGTAGAAAGGAAATGAGGCATGTTTATTATAGGAGTAGCCTACTATGCAGGTTCAATGGTATAACCTTTGACCTCATGTTTATTTTAATTTTTTACTTTTTTTGTCACAGTGTGTTTCAGTTGAGCCACAACATGGATGAAGAGTAACGTAGAATGCAAAAAAGAACCAGACTGCTGTGACGTTTTATATAGAATACAAGGAAATGTGTGATTTCAGCTAGGTTTTAAGTTGAGGTGGTTTATTGATCCTTGTGGGGAATCAAGTCCTCTGTATTTGACCCATCTTAACTATGAGGATCAGTGGGCAGCGCCCGGAGACCAGCTCCAGCTATAAGGCCTGTACCTTTTGGGATGTCTAATTCAGCTAAAGAGCGCAAATCCAACCATAATGTGGAAACCATCGGTCCACAGTCAGTTAAATCTAATTAATGAAGGTTAAATAACTTTTATTGTACAGAGAATCGTGCAACCTGCATTCATTCGATTTCTCTAACATCTAACGTCTCTATGCATGTGTCCAAAGGACACACGCACACAGTAGAGCTAATCCATTTCTGTAGGAAATGTGCAACTTTAGAAAGTTATGCCCCTTCATACCTGGACTGTGGGTATTGTATTTAAGAGAAAACGCCACTACAGGTGGTTTTATCGTCTTTTTATAATGATGATGATGCATGTGCTCAGCTAGCGTGACACAGCCCTCTCACTTACAAGCTCAATTAAAGGTGCGTTGCATGACTGCATCCCTCCCTGCCTACCTGACCTGAATATGCCATTTGATGCCAGCAGCTGCGCTGTGGGAAAACGGCACGGCACAAGAAACAAAAAAGGATTGAAGTAGCAGATTGGCGGAGGTGAGCACAGGAACACACGGGTGGTCGCTGCTAGGTGGCGTCAGGGCAGTAAAGTACATTTACTCAAGTACTGTATACAAGTACAATTTTGAGGTGTTTTTTTGAGGGCCTCCTATGTCCAGTTTTGAGTGTTTGTGTAAACAGTAAACACTAACATTGTGTAAACACAAACGTTGAAGACGAAGGTGAGGACGCTTCTTCCAATGTCACAGTTTACAATTCTTCCAGCACTGCTTTAGGGATGAGATGCTTGGTTTACTTTGGGCTAAGCTGAGGGGAGGGCCGGGGCAAGGGGTGGTTATGGAGGTCGTCCTGTGTTGAGATGGAGGGTTTTGGGGGAAGAGAAATCTAATGGTGTGTATCGGGGACAAACAGAGCCTCTTGTTGGAATCTGGTTTGTTTGAGAGGGGATGCCACTGTGGAATATGACGGCGGACGTGATTAAAAAAAGAACAGGCCTTAATGCCTTTCACAGACCAAGGAAAATGTTAATGTTCAGTGTTAGGAGGTCTTCAAGGCTATAGCTGTTAGACCACCGCCAAGGTCATGTTGTAGTTTGACATTTGGGCATGAGGGAAGTTGAGGCTTGGTATAAGGGACCTGAAGGCTCTCCTAAGATTTTAGCATCAAGGTAATAGTCTCGCACAACTCCAACTCGTCTCAAACACTCTGAGCATTTTTACCAGGTGCGTGGTCGCCTGGTCGGTAAGTAACTTTACAGAAACAATCTCTAAAATAGATAACACTCATGGAACTCTCGTTTTAAGGCACTTTTAACGCTTCAACGCTGATGAAGAGTATAACTATGGTAAAATGATCCTGCTTAGTGCTGAAGCCATGCAAGGCACACAAAGAAAACTACAAAATTGTACAAGTATAAGGTCAAACCAATATATTGGTGGGGCAGATATTATTATTATTATATATTTTTTTTTTGTGAAATGTACTCAAATACAAACTTTAATAAAATCTACTGTAGGTTTTTCCAAATTGATTAGAACATTTTGCACTTTTCTTTGTGTACCTTTTTCTTTCTTTGTTTCTTTAATTTCTTTTCTTTTTTTCTTTGTACAAAATATCGGTCAAAACATTGGTTATGGGTGGCCTACTCTACTGTACTGTATGTCAGGACTCAAAATCGGACCCAAAACTCTGCCATTGGTTGGGCTCTAGTGCGATAAAATACAACTGGGTACATTGCAGTACAAACATTGTGCAGTGAGTGAGTGTAAGGCTTGAAGCTAACTAATATTGTCACTTTTATTCTAGGATGCATTACTGTACATGACTGGACTGTCAACTCTGAGGCCCTCTACAGGAAGGGACTGACGGAAGTGCAACAGGCTGCTGCAGATGCTCTGCCAGTATGTGCAGTAGCTATAGTGTCCTCTGCTCTGCCAGTATGTGCAGTAGCTATAGTGTCCTCTGCTCTGCCAGTATGTGCAGTAGCTAGTGTCCTCTGCTCTGCCAGTATGTGTAGTAGCTAGTGTCCTCTTATTTAGCTTATATATATATGACTCTATGTTCTTTACCATGGTCTGTTTGGGAGGGGGACGGGGGGACGGGACTGAACAATATTGACACAACAAACTGAATAAGCTGGTGAGGAGGGCTGAGCAGTTTAAAATAGCATCACAATCATTTTGACCGCTTTATTCATTTACATGTTGACTATTAAAAAATAGCAGAACTACAAGCTCACAATGTGTGCTGAGATTGCCGTCTGTGGCCAAATACATATCAATGTGGGGGTCCTTGGCACCAACAAGTTTGAGAACCACTGGGTTACGAAGGGGGGAGCGAAGAGTGAGCTGAAGCTCTAAAAACTAGTGGGGATGAAAATGGCATTCAGACACAGCCACATCCCTCCTAATCTCACCCCTAAGTGACTTTCACAGTCCTTTCTCCAGTAGCCTGTCAGGCTCCACACAGCCAACCAACCAATATGAGACCTTGAACCTGTATGATCTGTTCTGTTCTTTGGGATTTACTGACTCATTGTCTGTTGTCTTGTTTGGGATGACTAAATTGTTCGTTCTGTTTTTTGAGGATTACTGATTCCTCGCACAGTTGCATATGGACTACTGGGAAAGTGTAAAGAACTTTGACAGAGGCCCATTGCCTGTAAAGGGTCACTTTTAACAGATTGTCCATAAATCCATTCATTTATCCATTGGTGATAGTCAGATATATTCATGCTTATATTTACTGGTGATAAGATAGACTTGGCATATTTATACCATTTATAGATAGTGATATAAAACATATGAACTCAGACTCAGTGTAGATGTCTATTGTCCACTCATGTCAAACTGGAAACCTTCTGGTCACAAAAAGATGCACATTGCATTGTTCCAGAGCATCACTGACTGAAACCTCACACTGGGAATTGCTTTGCTTCCTGCACGGATACTGTAAATATATACATGATGAGCGGTGATGATACTCGCGCATCAAGCCTGCCAAATAGGTGGCAGGTACACACGTCTTTTTATGTATAACTCCAACCCACGCAGTTGCTAGAGAAAAGGTCTGTGTCATCCAAGGTGTCCAACAGCCACTGAATATTTGCCATGCCAGGGGTGACAGTAAGGTGATGAAGTGACTGCGTGCTTGTTTAATGTTTATTCATATGCGTCCTTTTTCCTGAACGTTTGTGATGGAAACAAGACTCGGCATCCCGGCATCCCCCCCCCCGGCCACACACACACACACACACACACACACACACACACACACACACACACCCTCTCTCACAGAGACACCTTGCCATTTATTGGACATGGTTTATTGATGCCGTGCGTGCGTGCATGGATGCTTGGTCTCTGACCTGGCATGGTCTGTCTCTGTGTGTCACTGCGGCAGATCTTCCTCTCTCTCTCTCTCTCTCTCTCTCTCGCTCAACACACTTGTTTTTCCCTCTATATACACTGGGGTGACTTATGAATCTTTTATCAAAACTGGCCCAATTGCTTAACCATCCATGTTCCGGCCCAGGGGCTGAGCGGAGGGAGGGGTGGGCATTCCTCCATTGTCATTAAAACAACAGCCACAGACGGTAGTGTTATTCCAACTCTGATGACGCCCCCACCCCACCCCCACCCCCACCCCATCATTCAGTTATATTTGTTTTTTTGCTTGAGTCCATTTTGTATTATGCCATCATTCAACCAAATAAATCACATAGGTATTTCTTTCCTGGGTGAAATCTTGCCGGCAGCATGAATATTTAATATAGAGCTGCAATTAACTGCAATTAAGATATTTCACTATATCATTCAGAGAGAGGGAGAGAGAGAGAGAGACTTGAGTTGAGCTGACAAAATGTAGCCTTAAAACAAACATAAACAACATGCTCATGACCTCATTTTCACTGGTTTGTGTTAAGCAGCCTAACGCAATAACAACGCAATAATATCAGCTAGTGATTTGTTTGAGTATAGCCTAGAGTAGAGAATTAAGAGACAGACTTCAACCCCCTCGTGCCACAACATCCCCCACCAATGCACTTGCACTCCATGCCATGCCAAGACAGACCACAGGAGAAGAATGACCATTATCTTGTCATTCATCTGTCCCTCGTTTCTGTGGCTGCTTAGTCAATTTGAACAAGCCTAAAAAGGAACAGGCTTCCTGCCCGCCTGTCCTGTTAGCCTGCCGAACGCCGACGCACATGGGAACAACAATAACAACAACAAACGTCCCCACTTTTTCTCACTCCCACTCTCTGTCCTGTTTCACAGAGGAAGCTGTTCCTCCTCCTAGGGCAGGCTACCAGGGGGTCAGACTCAGTCAGAGAGAGAGGAGCACAACAGTAGTTTGGGAAAACACGACGAGACTATGGGGAGTTGTGAGTCCAAAACCGTCTCAATCTCAATTCCTGGGAGCAAACTGCCCATGCAGTCCCAGGAAACTCCCTCCCTGCCATTCCCTCTCTATCGAAGGCGCACAGCTGCAAATTCTCACTTTTCGCTGTCCCTTTTTTACTTTGCCAGCCTCCCTTGTTTTAGACAAGGTCTCAAATAGAAATATTTTTGGTGCATTGATTGAAATGAGACGCATAGATAGCTATGCCGCAGGTCCTGGAATAGTGTAGGCTAAATATCTTCCGAGTTGGGAAATCGATCATTAATGGGTTATCTTTCAGACTTTCATAAAGGACTTTGATGCGGTTGGTATAGCGGCTACTCTCAACTCAACTGGAAATAGTTTTGTGAACATTTTTTTCTCTGAATAAGTCGATATCAAGGTCTATCTGTGAGCATGTGCCAGAGCGCTGCCAGTGCGCATAATTACAGATGCGCATTCCGCCCAACCTGTCATTAGGAAAGGGAATGGGAATGACTCAAGGCTACAACCACCGCTTGTGGTTACGTTACGTAACATGCTCTCCTATCCCTGAGACACAGCTGTACACTAAACAAAGGCAACGCGACCGACCGACCGTGGAGTCTCATAAACGGCCATTGTCTTTTTGAAGCACGTCTATAACTGCGTTAGTGGCAATTGAACAAACGAAATAAATAAAATCATGGTCATTGTGTAACAACATCGACGGATATTGATCGAATTTCCACTCGCCCGAGACGAGAGACAGTGCCCTTTATATTCCACAATGATGCGCGTCTGCCCTGTTGTTCGTATTGTGACCACCGGAGGGCGCAGAGAGCCCAACTCTTTCATTGTGGGATGCTGGTGGGTACCTCTGTACTAGTCTATGCCCTCAGACAATAGAGAAAACGATATCATAAGAGCTCAATTGGAAAGAAGAGAGGCTTTGGGGCTGAGTATCTTCCTAATGTACAGTACTAGTGCACTAGATTCAGTTTAATGATCATTCATTTGCATAAACTGTTTCAAGGTAGGCCTAAATTGGCTATGCCAAATTGTGATGTGCAGCGTTTTCTGATATTGTTGTAAATCAATCAACATTTTTGCATTTTGATATTAATTACGAGGTCAGTGGATTTAAATTAAATTCAATACAATCATCTCTCACAGAACAGATCCAAATATCGTCAAAGAAATAAAAAAAATAAAAAAACATCAATATCATATCAGTACAGCGTGGGGGCACAGCGAGTACAGTGTCGTGGTGAGGGGCACACTATTTCACCTTGAAAAGTCGACTCGAGAGGAAAGGCTCCCAGCCAGTCTGCTCTCTCCCTGCGCCGTCTGTCTAGCGCGCTCTGCATCGAACCGACATCCCCGCCCCTCCAGCCTGGTGGGCGGGGCGGAGCCCGCTGTCCGCCACACATTTGAGTGTATAACTGCAGCGCAGCACAATGTGTGTCAGAGGACTGTCTGTGCTCCCAAAGTAGATGAGCGCTTCAAACCTACGGTCTATTATAGCTGACTTGCCGAGAGACAACACAATCTGGCTCACACCTCATCCCAAGTCAGGACAAGGTGAGCATCTTGCTATTCCCCCCCCACCCCCCCAGACCCCCCTCCCCCCCGATTAATTAATTGATATTATTATCTTGTATTTGTGCTATTTACACAAATCACAGGTTATTTTGCATAGATTGCCATTCAAGGATTTTTTTTGTTTTTGTTTTTTATTTCTTCTTTTTTTTTGTAAACATGCTTTTGTTGACTATGTAAATCTTCTGTCAGCCCAAGTTCTGCGCTAAATGCGCCTTTACCGTACAGTGGAAGGGGATAGAGCGAGTCAGGGTTGCATTTACGCACAATTGTTCTTTGAGATTTTAATGACTTTGAACAGGCAGGAGTGACTGTGGAATTTACCGGACTAGACTATCATCTGTGTGTGGGCTCTGAACTGGAGACGCAGTTTCCACACTTCCAGGTGTGATAAAAGCGTTTATGGGACATTTTAGTGCACGGGAGTTTTACTTACACATGTCTTCTGTTGTTCTTTTGCAGGCTTTCCGCTTGTGGGATACAATGCCGGCGATTATAAGTAAAAATTCCGATTTGGAGTTTGACTCCTTACAACCATGTTTCTACCCGGACGAGGATGACTTCTACTTCTGTGGTCCCGACTCTGCGCCACCGGGGGAGGACATCTGGAAGAAATTCGAGTTGCTGCCCACTCCGCCCCTCTCCCCGAGCCGAGCTGCGCTGCCGGGCGAGCCCGCGGACGGTCCTATGAGCTTTGGATTAGGCGACCCACTGGACTGGGCATCGGAGCTCTTGCTCCTGCCCGAGGACGATATTTGGGGGGCGTCTGACGACCTGGACCTTTTCGGCTCCGCTTTGGATAGTAACCCCAACAACATCATCATCCAGGACTGTATGTGGAGCGGCTTCTCCGCCCGGGAAAAGCTGCAGCGTGTGGTCACCGAGAAGCTGGGCAAAGCCATTTCCACGGCGGCCGGAGTCAGTACTAGCAGCAGTAGCAGCAGCAGCAATGTCGGCGTCAAGATGCCAGAGTTGAGCCGCTCAGTGTCAGAGTGTGTAGATCCCGCGATAGTGTTCCCCTTCCCTGTCAACAAGAGGACCGGTAGCAGAGACTCATGTGGGACTGTAGCCTCCACCTCCTCCACGGTCCACAGTAGCAGCACTCCCAGCGACTCTGGTGAGTAGACGTGTGGAGATGCGTCAAGAAAGCCCTTTGTTACCGTTCTCTTGAAACGGCTGTCCCCCAGCACACTCCACGACTTTATTGCTGATTATAGACAACTAAATATTAGGCTATTGACATTATTTTATTATTATTTTGCTTTATAATAATAATAATTATTATTATTGTTATTATTATTATTATTATTATTATTATTATTATTGACCTACCTAGTTGTACCCCAGTTCCCTAATTATAGTGATTGGACATTGTTCATATGACCGGCCCAGAATCGGATTACCTCTCAACATTCCCCACACACACGCACGCACGCGCGCGCACGCACACCGACAGAGTGGAGTAGTGACACAGTGAAGGTGGTTTATGTAATCGCCAGCCTTCATCCGGCAGATGGCAGTAAACTTGGGAATCGTGTGCTTTGCGAACTTAGACCCAGTTGGCATTTTAACTAATAAAGAAGACGCAACTAGTATGCACACACAGACCATGTTACACCAGAGGGATAACATTTACATATGACACTGACAAGTTAAGCAAATAAATGTCCATGTCATAGACCAGTGACGGTTGTGATTATGTGATTAGGTGAGAAATTGACCCTAACCCTGAACTGATGGAGCTTTGACATAGGCTACAAAAATAAATGCATGCTGTCCAGTGGCACTTCAGATTTGAGCTCTCCAGTGTAGGCTATTCCGTAAATAAACATTCGGAATCAATATCATTGTTTTCTTTTTTTTTCTCTCCGTGAAACAGTAGTAAAAGGGCCTCCTGCTTGGCACAGAGGTTAGACTCAGCCAGGCTTGCCAAACACCCCCACTGGCTTGGCCGGGGGCGAAAGAAAGGGTTGTAGGAGGGCCCTGCTTCTTTTGGGGGGGGGGGGGGGGGGGTGACAGCTTTGAACAAGCGCTCCATCTCGACAGCTGTCTTGCTGGCGCCGCTCCAGCGCCTCGGCTTAAAAGGGTGATCCGATCGCCTGCCGCCCCACCATCCTGCACATAATACCGTTCCGAGGGCTCTTCCGCTACTCGCAGCGCTAAGTCACGTCTCTCTTTTTGTCTCCACGCGTTCCTCACCTCCCCATCAAAGAGACACCCACAGACTTGAAAGGCTACAGTGGGGAATCTACATTGATGGCCCGCTCTGCCCACTGGACAGGCTTTTGGGCACAAAGTAACCTCCCTTGGCGTTGTCACCCACTGGCACATAATGGGATTAGCTCAGAAATCACTTGTACAAATGGAACTAATACAAAAAAAAAGATGCCTTGGGGATACCTATGACTCAGTCACTGTGTGACTTTAGCTGTCGAATCAAAACAGACCACCAGAAAGAAAAGAAGTATACGGGCTGGCCCAGAGCATATACTTTATTCACTTTATAAAACTAACAGCTCCAGTAAACGACTTGTGTTCAGAGGGTGAAATACCAACCAGCCAGACTCAGCCTCACATGTGGTCAGGCCGGACACGCCCCCCATCCACCCAGCTGTGCCCCGTTTTTGTTTTGATCGTGGTGCCAGATTGTGTGTGTGCATGCGTGCGTGTGTGTGTTTATATATACTGTATATGTGTGTGTGTGTGCTGTGTGTACTGTGTATACATACATATATACATATATACATACATACATACATACGTCTGTGTACACTTTGTGGGTGGGTGTGGGACGGGTGTGTATGGGTGTGTATGGGTGGGTGTGTGTGTGTGTGTGTGTGTGTTGCGACGGCATGCTAGGGCAGAGGCGTCTGAAGTGGTTTACTGTAAGCTGTAAAATGCCACACTCTTCAGATGCTCCTGAGCTGATAATGAGAGCCATTATCACAAAGGCATTTTAACTGGGCCTCACACTCTCTGCCTCATGATTGGCCACTTCCTCTCATCTTCAAAGGCGCCCAGTTTATGATAAGTCTCAGCTGCTCGGCTCCAACTCAGCACCAGGTATTAAGATGAACAGTTCAACTAGAATGTGTGCATGTGGGGGGCGGGTGGATGTGACCGCGGTCACATCTGTGCCGAAGCTCGTGGGATATGCTTCTGCCTTTGGTGCAGAATGTCACAGTGGCTGGGAGAGCCCTGATAGATAGATGGCAGGCGTCGGGCTCAGACCATCTCCTGCCACCGGAGGAGATTAGACCGAGTTAAAGAGCAGGGAGGGAGGGGGAATGAAAGGCAGAAATGCAGCCTGTCTAGTAGGCAGGGAGACTGAACGTGTCAACGCCTGCAGAGTAGATTAGTGTAGGTGAGGTGGTGGTGGGGGGGGGGTGACTGACACTAAGCATTAAGAGGTTTCTGCTTATGCAAACAACATTGAGCAATGCTCTCACTCGGTGAGCGCGCACACGCACACACAGACACACACACACAGACACACACTCTCTCTCTTTCTCTTTTGATCTCGATGCACATGTCACCTGCTGTGACACATATGACATAGCAAGAATGGTTGGTGTGTCAGAGCGATTATGTCACTCACATTCTTCTTGTTTGTCTTTCCCAGAAGACGACGACGACGACGACGACGATGATGACGACGACGACGAGGACGATGAAGCAGAGGACGAGGGGGAGGATGATGATGATGATGAGGAGGAGGAGGAGGACGACGAGGACGAGGAGGAGATCGACGTGGTCACCGTAGAGAAGAGGCGCTCCACCACGGTGGGCAAGGCGTCGCCCATGGCCACGGGCACCGTCACCATCTCGGTGCGGCCCAAGGCCGGCTCCACGTCGCCCGGGGGCGCGGGCGGCTCGGCGCCCGCCGGCGCGGGCCGCTTCGTGGGCCGGGCGCCTCAGGAGCTGATCCTGAAGAGGAGCTCGGTGCACCAGCAGCAGCACAACTACGCCGCGCCCTCCCCGTACGCCTCGGACGACGACCCCGCCCCGCCCTCCAAGAAGCAGAAGACGGCCGGCGCCGCCGCCGACTGCCTCTCGCGGCCCCTCGCCTCCCGGACCAACTCCTCCTCGTCCTCGCTGTCGTCGTCGTCCTCCTCCTCCTGCGGGGGGCCCGGCGGCGCCGCCGCGGGGGGCCGCTTCAAGCGCAGCGCCAGCGGGGACTGCAGCCCGCGCGGCGGCGGCGGCGGCTCCGACTCGGAGGACAGCGAGCGCCGGCGCAACCACAACATCCTGGAGCGCCAGCGGCGCAACGACCTGCGCTCCAGCTTCCTGACGCTGCGCGACCACGTGCCCGAGCTGGCGCGCAACGACAAGGCGGCCAAGGTGCTGATCCTGAAGAAGGCGGCCGAGTACGTGTCGTCGCTGGAGACGGAGGAGACCCGGCTGCGGCAGGAGAGGGACCGGCTGCAGGCGCGCCGGCAGCAGCTGATGCGCCGACTGGACCAGGCGAGGACTCGCTAACCTGCCGAACGTCGGTGCTCTAAAAAAGGATGGACAGACCGCTTCCAGAACGCAGAAACACTCTCATGTAAACCCCCCCCGCCCGCCCCAACACCACCACCTCCTCCTCCTCCTCCCAACACCACCCCCCACCTAGACCCTGTCTGTTCGCTCCATATTGGAACACCTCTGATTGACAACCATTAGATACATCCGCATGTAGGCCTGTCTAACTATATACACACAAACACGCACACACGGATACACGCGCACACACAGATACACGCACACACACTATACACACACACACACATACACGCACACACACACACACACACACACACAAACATGTCGGTCTCAAACGCGGATGGTGGAGGTGGAGGGGGGGTCTGAAGGGGGATACTTGGACTTTCACTGCCGCCACTTTTTTTGCACATTTGTTGACGTTAAGAATGTTTAGGGTTCCAATCCAGTTAAAAACAAAACAAACTAAAAAACAAAACAAAAGCGAAAGAAAGAAAGAAAGAAAGAAATGAGATGGAAGGCAAAAAAAAAAAAAAGATGGAGAGGACACGCCTCTCTTTATCTCTCTCTCTTCCCTCCCTCTGGCGTTGGTATGATTTCTATTTGTACCTTGTGTTGTTGTTTTTTTGTACTCACTGTGACACCAGCCTGAAATTCCCAGGTGACCCCCCCGATGCGAGGGGGGGGGGGAGGGTGTTTGAGGGCACTTTGTTTGGAGAGTTCAAAGGTCAGAGTTCACTTATAGAAGATTATTTTGTTTGCCTTTGCCACTGCATAACCCAAACCCCTCCCCCGAGACACTATGACGATGACTGAGACGCAACGGGTCACGCAAACATGATGCCACTACAAGTTGTCTTTCTCTCCTCTCTCTCTCACACTGGTGCTCAAACCAAGTCAATGGATGTATAACTGTGCACCTTGCTAGCCGACACTTTTGTATATAACAATACTGTACAGACAGAAATACACTCAGATCTGCCTTGTTTTGTAATACATTTTTGTCTTTGGGTTTTTTTTATACATGTCAGGAAAGCTGCCAATACCTAGACTGGAAGTTTATATACCTTTAAAAGTACTGTAAAGAGGCCTCAAGTTTTTGAGGATTCATGAGACTTTGTAATATAATGATATATTGTTTTTGTTTCCCCCCCCCCTTCTCCTTATTCTTTGTATTGTACCATATTACTAATTCTACACATCTTTATGCTTTTAGTGTGAACCTGATACATACTAAATTTGATACTTATATTTTCGTATGAAAATGAGTTCTCAGTAGATATATCACTTTATCTTGTCATTTTCTTTCCCTTCTCGATCTCAGATAATGCTTTTGTACAGAAAATGTGTTATATCTTCATGTACCTGCCCCCCCATTCCCTCTTGCTCTTAAAAGCTTGATATACTTCATTGCTCGCCGTATCACACGTTGGAAATAGCAGCTCTACAAGCTCACATCACGCTGCAGCGCGTTGTGAGCTCACACTGTAGATCGGCTGTTTCCGGCATGTGACAACCGGCGCGCAACCAAGTATAAATCCGGCTTTATCTCCTCCTTTTGTTTATATTTGTAACTATTGGGTGCATAGAACTGGGTAAACGGCTATAAGATGTTGGTTTTTTTTCATTCTTAAAATGTACATTTTAGTGCTGCGACTCATAGCACTTTGAAATACCTCATTTTGAAAAATAAATAGACATCGTAAAACAAACACCATGCCTTGTGTCTGCACTGATCATTTTTTGTCATCGTGAAAAATGTGAACACATCAGCCAGAAATACCCCCCCCCCCCCCCGTCTCCTGTCTACCTTTCCATCTGGGCTATATTTGCCCTCACAAAGTGGCACTGAGTCATAAGGTGCCATCTTTGTCTTTGTCTTTGTCTTTGTCTGCTCTCTGTCTGTTGGCGAGTCTCTGTTCTCAGTATTTGTTTTGCTGCTCTGAAGCAGCAGCAGAGCAACAGCAGCAAAGCAGCAGCAGCAGAGCTCATCCTGACAAAGAAATAAAGAGAGGGAGAAATCTTCTGAATTCTCTCTGTCTCAACACCCTGCAGCTACCTCCCCCCTCTCTAGCCTCTCACACCCACCCACCCACACACCTACACGCACTTCAAGTGCACAGGCACACACACACGTACTGTATACACTATAGCACTCTCCCTCTCTTTCGGTGTCTCGCTGGCGCTCGCGCACACACACACACACACACACACACACACACACACACACACACACACAGCACTTCCTACATTGTTCAGGACGTTGCCATGGAAACTGGAGCAGCTGCTGAGTGGCAGACACTGAGCGCGAGTCTTTTCTTTTATTTGTCTGTGAGTGAGTGTGTGTGTGTGTGTGTGGGTGCACATGCGCGTATATAAATGTGAATCCCTGCATGTGTGCGTGTGTGTGTCTACCTTTTGTGTGTGTCTGTGTGTGGCCTGGGCAGACTGATATCTCCAGCGTTGCGCGCCGTCTGCCACAACGCCAGCAATGATGCTGGATACTGTTTACTAACATCAGCCACATGGCTCTCTCTGTGCGTCTCTCTCTCCCTCCCGTCCCTCCTTCCCTCCTGGTTCTCCCACTCGCGTCTCCTCTCCAAGGCCAGGCTCTGGCCCAAATATGTGCCACACTGAGGGGAGGCTGGCCACGGCCGCTGCTCTGGAGAGAGTTGAAAAAGAAATCTGTTGCCACAGTCCTGAGCGGCTGTTGTGCCTAATTTATCCTCGCTCGCTGAAAATAACTGATTTTTCGGCGACGTGTTGTTAGCTTGAAAAGCCGCATCAGCTTGAAAAGCTGTTTAGGCTGCGTGCGGTCGCAGGCCAAAGAAAAAGAGATGTGCACTGAGGGGAATTAATGGGATACAAAACATGTTGTTGATGGCTTTGAATTGAATCCCATCATCTAATTCAAAATATGAGATACGGACTTTGGCACGGAGCGGCGCACACAACTTCTGTCATATAGCAAACAGCAAACACCCACTCCACACAATAGTTGGTGGTGCCATAAATCTTACGAAGTGACAGTGCGTGGCACATGCCTCGAGGTATGTGTAGAACGTGACGTCAAAGGGGCTACAGTGATACTTAAAGACTTTGTTTTGGAGGTGAAAAACAGAGCCTCTATGTGGGGGAGTGTAACGGGTGGATTACATAACAGGGGTCTGGAGTCTTTGTGTGTGAGTGTGTGTGTGTGTGTGTGTGTGTGTGTGTGTGTGTGTGTGTGTGTGTGTGTGTGTGTGTTCATGTATCCTCTCAAGGGACCCGGACTCGCCACCCATGCCATCTGCCTAATGGCTTATCCTGCTTGGTTATGGGATGAAAACAAGTTCATGGACAATAACAGCCCTGGCAGAGTGTAGAAAATAGAATGTGTGAATGTGAGGTCAGATCATTGAGACACATTGAAGCCTATACTCTACTGTATTAATGTGTGAGGTCAGATCATTGAGACACATTGAAGCCTATACTCTACTGTATTAATGTGTGAGGTCAGATCATTGAACACATTGGAGCCTATACTCTACTGTATTAATGTGTGAGGTCAGATCATTGAACACATTGAAGCCTATACTCTACTGTATTAATGTGTGAGGTCAGATCATTGAACACATTGAAGCCTATACTCTACTGTATTAATGTGTGAGGTCAGATCATTGAAACACATTGGAGCCTATACTCTACTGTATTAATGTGTGAGGTCAGATCATTGACACACATTGGAGCCTATACTCTACTGTATTAATGTGTGAGGTCAGATCATTGATGTTAAATTCATTGTGACATTAAGTGATTGAACATGCACCTATTGTATCATGTGGAAGTGCGAAAGCAAACACACACACACACACACACAGTCTTCTACAGTATTAAACACCACAGTGTCTGTCTTACACAAACTTTCTCTCTCAGCTGTAAAATACACAACACTTGCCTTGCCTTTTTGAGACATACGTACGCAGCACACAGTACGCACACGCACGCGCACGCACACGCACACGCACACACACACACACACACACACACACACACACACACACACACACACACACACACACACACACACACAACTGTAGACCTGCCCTCTTTGAAAGGGGACTAATTGTTTTAGTGAGCCCGACATCGAGGGTGCAGCCTTCTCCCGCGTTAAACAGACATATGGCCTGGCTTTTCCCTGATTAATACCCATGATCCCCCTGGCCTGCCCACCGACTGCACAGACGCACGCACATCCCCTAATGGGCTTACACTTACGCACCACCCATGAATCTACTATGGCAACACGGGGGGCATTGTATGTATGTATGTGTGTGTGTGTGTGTGTGTGTGTGTGTGTGTGTGTGTGTGTGTGTGTGTGTGCGCGTGCGTGCGTGCGAGCGAGCGAGCGCGTGGGTCATTCTCTCGTCATCTGTTTTGATACCTTCATTAACGCTGCCTGCTTCGCTGGCAGCCCTCTTCGCCGACAACAACCTCCATTGTCCCCCGTCGGACGTGCGGCCAATCTGTATTCAACATGTTAACCTTCCCCGGGCGCGGCGGCCAAGAGACACAACAACAACAATGGCTGCTGATGTGCGAGTGTGCCCTGCTGCGGTGCACACATGGGGGCAGGGACACGTTGTTACCAAATTATAAAAAACAAAACAAAACAGGATTGGGGGGGGGGGGGGGATTGGTTGTGTGTGTGTGTGTGTGTGTGTGTGTGTGTGGGGGGGGGTGGTACTCTCGCTGTAGATCTGAGTACATCTTGTCTTGTGTCACCGTGACCCCTGCATCGTCCGTTCCGACAACAAACACACCCCCCCCCTCCCTACCAAGGGGGCCTCTCTCTCTGCCACATCCGTCCATACCATGGGGGGGGGGGGGGGGGGGGGGGGGGGTAGTGAAGGATATAGGGGTGGAGGGGACGTGGGGGACTGGGGAGGGGGGGCGGGAGGGCACCATCTGCCGCAGGGTCGGGCACAGTCGCAGGTGTTAAGGGATGGATGGGGGGGGGGGCGGTGTATAAGCAGTGGTAGAAAGTAAGTAAGTACATTTACTCAAGTACTGTTACTATGCCGTATACAAAACAATTTGAGCTGTTTTTACTTGACTGGAGTAGTTCAAGTTTTCAATACTCCACTACAATTATTTGGAAACACTTTCTGATATGAACAATAATGCCATCACACGGCTATAGCACTCTCAATATCACGTGACACTGATCATCCCCTGTATCGCTTCTTCAACCTCATGCCATCTGGACAAAGATACAGAACCTTACCCTGGAAAAAGGGTTAGTTAGTTTCAGTAGGAGTTTTGTCCCCTCAGCCATCGCAGCATTAAACAAACTGCCCCGCCGATAGGATGGTTCTGTACACAGTGGGGAATAACTCATGTTTTTGTATCGTCTTGGTGTTATGTTTTTCTGCACTATGCGTTGTTTTTGTTGTTGCCGTGAAGATGAATATCCTTCGGGGACAATAAAGATTATTATTATTATTATTACATTTACTTTGAAGTTAGAAGATTTTGATTATTATTATTACAAAAACATGGTGCAGTGGCCCAGGCAGGTGGATGTGGAGGGTGGGTGCTACAGGTAGGTGGATGTGGAGGGTGGGTGGCCCAGGTAGGTGGATGTGGAGGGTGGGTGCTACAGGCAGGTGGATGTGGAGGGTGGGTGCTATAGGTAGGTGGATGTGGAGGGTGGGTGGCCCAGGTAGGTGGATGTGGAGGGTGGGTGCTATAGGTAGGTGGATGTGGAGGGTGGGTGCTACAGGTAGGTGGATGTGGAGGTGTGGGTGCTACAGGTAGGTGGATGTGGAGGGGTGGGTGCTACAGGTAGGTGGGTGTGGAGGGTGGGTGCTACAGGTAGGTGGGTGTGGAGGGTGGGTGCTACAGGTAGGTGGATGTGGAGGGTGGGTGCTACAGGTAGGTGGATGTGGAGGTGTGGGTGCTACAGGCAGGTGGATGTGGAGGGTGGGTGCTACAGGTAGGTGGATGTGGAGGTGTGGGTGCTACAGGTAGGTGGATGTGGAGGTGTGGGTGCTACAGGCAGGTGGATGTGGAGGGTGGGTGCTACAGGTAGGTGGATGTGGAGGTGTGGGTGCTACAGGCAGGTGGATGTGGAGGGTGGGTGCTACAGGTAGGTGGATGTGGAGGTGTGGGTGCTACAGGCAGGTGGATGTGGAGCGTGGAGGGTGGGTGGGGGGGAGAGGGTCAGGGCAGCTTGAGGGTGCCCATTGTTGGCCTGAGTAATAGCCAGCCCCAAGGGCCCACAGAGCTATAGCAATAGCACCGCACAGAGAGAGAGAGAGAGAGAGAGAGAGAGAGAGAGAGAGAGAGATGGGGGGGGAAGAGAGGGAGATAGAGAAAGAGAGAGAGAGGGGGGGAGGCAGATAAAGAGAGAGAGAGAGAGAGAGGGGGGGGAGAGAGAGAGAGAAAAGGAGGCCTGAGCCGTTTGATCAAAGTTTACCGAAGTCTCAGGAGATTAGCATACAGATGGTACTGTAGCACAGCCCCCGGAATACCTCTTGCTCCGTCTTTCTCTCTCTCCTTCACTCTATCTTTCTCTCTCTCTCTCTCTTTCTCTGTCTGTACACACACACACACACACACTCAAATTCACACAGTAGCCCGCAAATGTAATAGGGTTTCATTGAAGAATCCATGAATAGCCTTTCAAGAGCGCGTTTCTGAGAAAGAAATGTTCTTTGGCCACACAAAACAGACCCCAGAAAAAAGGAAGAGAGAGAGAGAGAGAGGGGGACAGGGGCAGCATGAGAGAGAGGGGAAGGGCGAGGGAGCACCACGCACATGCAGAAAACTAAAAGAAGGCAGAGGCAGAAAGAAGGGGTAAAAAAGGATGAGAGGGAGTGAGAGATGGACAGATGGAAAGAGAGGTATGGAGATGGCAACTTTGGCAAGTGACAGAACACAGAGACCACGCGACCCGTCCATATTCACGTACATTAACTGGAACAGTACACATTCTTGCACTCATCTGTGAATTCACCCCGTTTCCCCTATTGCATATCCTCAGTCCACATCGCCATTGTCATCCGGGCAAACGCCAGTATCTTATGTAAGCCTGGATGTGTGTTTGAAGCCATTGTCCGACGTCGAACAACTGGCATGTTTAACCAGCTGGCTGTCCTCACACTTTGCCTGCCAGTCCCTATGCGTCTATGTGACATGACATCCAACGCTGGTATGTTCAGCTGATAACGTCGCCATTGTCCTCCTTACTGTAGCTGCCGTGCCGGGCGCCATTGTGACAGAATGAAAGAAACAGTGGACGGCAACAGGACAGTGGCAGGCAGCCTCAAGGTAGGAACCGTATAGGCTTGGGATGGGAAAGATTGCAGATTTCAATCCCCAAAACGATTCGGATAATTGAGCGAGAAATTAAGGGACAAATTGTTAGCGGGTCCTTCAAACATTTGTTGTCACGGCGCCCCTGGGCGAAGCGTTTAACCTGACTAACTACTTAAACCACAGCATCAGTATTGTGTGGAAAGCTTTCACAGACAATAGCGGCATCGACAAGCTCACAACACGCTGTGCCACAGCACGTCGTGAGCTGAAACCAGACAGGGTGTGACCTGACCAATCTTTAGCTATCAATAGCTAGCTATCAATATCAATCTGTGTACAGTTTGTGTAGAAAGCCATACGTTGCACAATGCTGTGTGCAGACACTGTACAGACTGGCTGTACAGCCACTGTACAGACTGGCTGTACAGCCACTGTACAGACTGGCTGTACAGCCACTGTACTGTATAGCCACTGTACAGACTAGGCTGCCTGTTTGCATGTGCTAGTGTGGTGATTGTCTGTGACTCATTTAGCATCCATCCATTCACCCATCCTCAACCGCTTATACAAAGTCAGGTCTCGGCAGTATAGCAGTTCCAGCAGGGATCCCCAGACTTTCCCATTCCCATGCAGTTCTGACTGGGGAATCCCGAGGCGTTCCCAAGGCAGTATGGAGCATAAATAATCCCTCCAGCTAGTCCTTCCCAGCTGGATGTCCATGCAGGAAAACCTCCCTGAGGAGGCGACCGGGATGCATCCATTCCCAAAGCGCCTCAATTGACTCATGAAGGAACGGTCTTTCATGACCTGTCATCTCCCCCAAGGGCTGTCATCTCCCTAAGGGAGATGATGACGGCAGCTCTCCTGAGAAAACATGACCCATATTTCATGACTATATAGATGAGAGTCGCGAAGAGGATCGACCATATAGATAACATACGTCTTTATAAATACCAATAGAAATGCCATGACCAATCTTACATGCACTTCGTTTGGTATCAATTTCACAAGAACAATGCTTTTTTGCAACAAAGAGATTCAATAAATAAATAGACAAATAGTACAACAGCAGCGACTGCTGCCTTTCATGCCGGCAGGTACCTCTGGTTCATGACACATGCACGTACAGTAGCAACATGATTGGTCTGCTTTTGAGTGGACAAACATGCTGTACATATACAAACACATACCCTGAGTTTGGTGTTTTAAGGATCATGTTATACTTTAACTATTGAAAAAATTATAGCAGATCTACATGCTCATAGCGTGGCATGCACAGCGCTACGATCTTGTAGATCTGCTATTTTTTTTTTAAACGTTAAAATGTGGCGCAAATCTTGGAATATAAATTCTTTCACAGTGAACGTGTTTAACTCTTCTGGGAGGTCCCTGGAACAACATATTCTCAGATGGGGGTCCGTGGCCAAATACAGATAATTCTGGGGGTCCTTCAAATGGAAAAGGTTAAGCACTACTGACATAGGTTTTAGGACCCATTTCTTTAGTAGTATGAAATGAGTGCAAGCGGTTGGTCCCATAATGGGCATGCCACAAGATAAAACATGTAATGTGGTCACCTGGTCGGTGTGTCAAAGTGGTGGCAGTCCACTACATGGGGCCTATAGGACAGTGGGGTTCACTTCACACCCCTTCAGCAGGTCCCTGTAATGTGGTCGCCATATGTGCCAAAACCTCAGGTCCATAACTCATATATAGCCTCCAGTACGCTGCAGGGAGAAAAGCATGCGTGGGTACGATTCTTTTACAGTAATGAGCTCTGGTGTCCACGCATGGGATCATGTACTGTGCATGCAACCCCATGTGCCTGTGTGTAAGAGAGAGAGAGAGAGAGAGAGAGAGAGAGAGAGAGAGAGCGATAGCAAATACGCGTGTGTGCTTACTGCTTATCCCATTGTATGTGTGTGTGGGGAGGTGCGTGTGTGTATGTGTGTGTTTATTTGCAGTAATCACCGGGGTGCCTCTGTGTTTGTACATATGCACGTGGATTGATTCATGGCCTCATTTCAAGAGGAAACGGATAACAAATGGTCTGCAGGTCCAATAAACACTGCACGCCCTGTAAACCAAATTAAATGCTAAAGCTAAACCATCCCTTACATGTCTGTGTCTCAAACACGCGGTTGAACGGATGACCGGCCTGGGGACGCCGCCGTCTTGAGCACAGGAGTGAAACTTCGTAGAGGGGACGCCATCGATTGAAGGCTAATTGCGCATTACCGGTGTCACCTCAGGCCCTAAATGGCCCCTAAAAGGTTTACCCTACCAATCAATGCACAGAGCAACAGTTTACGTTTGAGCAAGACTGCGGCGGGCTACTGCATTTCTCATACCTCTCAGACCACCAATGTCCCTTCTTTTGAAGTACGGAAAGGAAAAGGAATGGTCTACGACGTCATACGAGTACGTAACAGGGGGCCAAGGGTCTTTCCGCTCGTGCGTGCGTGTGTGTATGCTTATATTCTTTATGCTATAGGGCAGTGGTTCTCAAACCTTTTGATTTCAAGAACCCTGCCAACTCTCAGTCAGAGTTATGAACCTGTAAGGGTCCCCCCCCCCCCCCCCCCCCCAGGAGCTTCCAGGGTTCCTGGACCCCACGATGAGAACCACTGGCTTACAGGGCAGTGCTTCTCAAACTTTATCGTGCCAAGGACCCCCAAATTGATATTGATATTTGTGCTGAAGGAAGCGCTGTGATTCACCAGTAGCCACTTTGAGTGGCAGTCGGCGCAACTCGAACTTCGCAACGCTCATACATGGCAACTCGCTTATAGCTCTCTCAGTGGTGTCTCACGTGGCTCAGGTTAGCTTGAGACTGTCTAGTTCATAAGAGTTACATAGTTAGGTCTACTCCGCAGTCGTTGTAGGCGAGAGGCATTTCCGCGTTGGCCACAGAAGCGGGGCGTGGTCATAAGCACAACACGGGTAGGATTTAGAATGTCGCATGTTTGACCGTGGACCCCCATCTGATAAGAGTTTGTGCCAGCCAGAAACCCCCGGAAGAGTAAAAAAAACCTGAATCTAAATTATTTGAAGCAAATGTACAAGTGAGATTGTACCCCTGGGGATGCCCAGAACACACTTTGAGAACCACTGGCCACAGTTAGTGTGTTTAAGTATGTGTCTTTATGTGATATTGGTTGAATATGTATGTATGTGTGTGAGCATAATGTGCATGCGTGATGCGTGTGTGTGTGTGTGTGTGTGTGTATTCATGCAAGCACATCTAAGGGCCCTTGACAACATCCGCACTCCCCTCGTGATGTAATGGTTGATTTAACGGTGATTACGGGGTCCATTGGGGGCCGAATCAGTGCCCTGTTTGATCTCTAGGAGCTCGGGGGGAGCCTGACCCCGCGACCCCTGAGCTAGGGAGGGTGACAGTGACCAGTGCCAGGGAAGACATGTTTTAAAAAAAAGCTGAGCTGAGTCTGAGTGAAGGATTATTGCGCTCAAACTCCGGTTTACATTTGCTTTCTTTGACTTGGGAAATCAACTCGACTCGCCCCTTCTCAAGCTAATAGCGTGTGTTGGTGCTAATATGAAAATATTTACATACATGCTTAACTTCTACATATTAAACTTTGCAGTTTGGTAACACAATAGTAACGTATTCAACCACTTGAGCCTGCAGGAAGAGACACGCTGTACATGTGCTATTTTTGAATAGCCAACACAAAAATCTAAAATGACACTCCTTTGCCGGTTTTAACAGTATTTTAAACCTGGCACCGCTATTTTGGTTCATGTTACTTATTATAGGTGAAAATGTCCCAAAATGGTAGCTCAATCGGCAGAGCTCCTGCCTTTGAACCACAGGTTCATGGGTTCGATCCCGGGCCCTGCCAACTCAGCGTATATGAGTTTAGCACGACCTGGGTGCGGCGAGTGGTGCAGGAAGTACTGCGAGCTGGCGGTAGGTGTGGCGCTCCACCTCAGCAATCAATGCCCCAGGGGTCTAGCGGGGATAGACTCCTGCGTGTTACCAGCTAATATCGACAATAAGCCACTCCCGACCTACTTCTAAAAGTCAAATGTGATGAAACCTTTCCAAAAACAGCAGATCTAAAAGTTCATAAGCCATCACACTGCAATGTGTGGTGAGATTGCAGATCCTTTATTGTCACTATATTGGTCGTTCGACGCTGGACACAGGGCTTAAGTGCTTAAGTAAATAACCTCTCCCTAACGAACTGCCTGCAACTTAACCTCGGTCTCCCATGTGTAATACTACTATAATACATAATGTGTCCCCAATCTCAACCCCGGTGTAAAAAGGATGACAAACAGAAGATAGGAGATGAATAAACTGGTTACAGTATATATATTAGGGATGCACCGACATGGAAATTCTTGGCCGATACCGATTGTGGTGTTCAAATGGTGTGACAATGAACTGTACTCACCTTGCCATATGACTCCATGCCTGCCCTGAAAACACCGTTTGACTACATTTGCCTGGTTTGGCCCCAGCTGTGAAACGTGTCTCCTGAGTTTGGTTTGAAGCAGGTGCCACGCAACAATGTTTAAAATTTAGCCGATAGCCGGCCCGACACCGATTTCCCCCTTTTGTGCCAGGGAAACAAATACATCCTCAACACAAGACAGCACCAACATAGCCAATGCGAAATGTATGCTCATCAACAACAGATAAATATCGGCTATACTGCCATCGGTTAATGACAATGTCAGTTTTATTTACCAATACCGATAACGGTGAATATCGTCATCATCGATATGTGGCCGATACATCGGTGCATCCCTAATGTATACAGTATATACACACACACACATATATATATATATATATACACACACACACACACACACACACACACAGAAAGATATTCCAAGTTAGATCAGAGGATCGATCAAAGATTGAAGTGCGTGTGGGTGTGTGAGTTCAGTTGGTGTGTGTGTGTGTGTGTGTGTGTGTGTGTGTGTGTGTGTGTGTGTGTGTGTTGGGGGGGGGGGCGGGGGGTCAGATGGGGTCTCTCACGGATACTTTTGGGGTGACCTACGCCCTTGACAGTTATCTGTCGGTTCCATGGCTCTGCAGGCTGTGACGAGGCAGCAGTGCGAGGTGGGGGGCGAGGCAGGGCGTGGAGCAGCCATTCAGCGGCGGTGGTGGTGGTGGTGGGCGCTGGTGGAATCCTCACCGGGGTCCTGGCTGACACATGTGGGACAGAGCTCAGTGGAAATTGGGTTAATGAATCGGAGAGGCAGAGAGAGAGGGGGGGGGGGGAGAGGGAGCAGTTATATAGATTTGTGTTAGAGCAGTGGTTCCCAAACATTTGAGCTCAAGACCCCAAAAAGGAAATTAGACGTTTGCCATGCAGGACCCGAACTAGGGAAAATAGCAGATCTACAAGCTCACAACGTGCTGCTTTTGTCTTTTATTTCTTCATGACATTACAGGGAAAAAAATATTTAATTTGTTTAAAAAAATATATATAATATTTTTTATCCCAAAAGAAATTCACCCAGTGTCAATTGTCTAAGGTAATCCTGGGCGTAGACTCTCTCTGCATGCCAACCTGGGGAGAGCAATGGACTGACCTCATGCTTCCTTCTATGCATGATGAGGCTAACCAGGGAGAGGCAGTTTAGTGACCAGGATCACAGCATGTTTTTTGTGACCCCACCCAGGGCTATGGACACTGATGACGCGGAGGAGAGAACACAGCGCCCACAGCGTCCCCAGCGGGAATCAAACCCAGGACCTTCTAGCTGTGAGGAGGCGACAGCGCTACCGAACGTGCCTCGCCTTCTTTTTTTTTTTTTATGTTTTGAAATAATAATAACAATCCAAAACAAAATGTAGGAAACAAAAGATAAAGGTACATGTGGACATATACTAGGCCCCAAAAGGTGAACAACAAACTCTATGAATAAAGTGTCGTTTGAGAGAGTTTGTGCTTTAATTTCCTCCGAGGCAGGTAGAAGTGTCGCCGGTCCCATCCAAATGTTTGCCTATATTGCCTATTATGATGCCACACCTATAGGGACATGGCTATGTGGTTAACCCATTCTGACCTGAGATCAGATTCATACGAGGTTTTCCACTGGACACACACTGGTCTGATTAACCCATTCTGACCTGAGATCAGATTAAAAAAATGTCAGTCGTTCTTCGATTTTTTTCAAAAATAGCAGACCTACAAGCTCGTATCGCGCCACTCGGTGGCGCGATATGAGCTTGTAGGTCTGCTATTTTTCAATAGCTAAAGCATAACATGATGCCAACACCAAAATGGGTGCCCGGTCAGAATCTGGTTAACTCTGACAGCACACACACAAAACCAAATGTTGCGGTACACTCTCAGAGTTGGCATCACCAAAGACATAATGTCTTTGGTCCGTGACCGGTACATTAGGAGCCTGTCTGCTGCACTGTCAGCTTTCTCTGATGGATCAGTGACTTCCAGACAGAACCTCCAGTCTCAATCTAATCAACACACTGCAGCACCAATGCAAATGACCGAATTTATATTAACTCTGCACGTACGTTGGTTTCAAAGTCTGCTGAAAAACTATTACATTTCTCCACAGACCCTGTCCCTGAATGTATGTGTGTGTGTGTGTGTGTGTGTGTGTGTGTGTGTGTGTGTGTGCAGCGTGTGTCGTGTGACATGACAAACATTGCCCCTGAACGACTCTTTACAGTTTAATTAGCAACTGTGAATTGGGCAAATTAGGACAGAAATTAGGTATCGCCCGGATCCTGCCCCTCCACCTCCCACAGTCATAATTCGCCTGTCTAAGAGGATAAAATAAATTATCATATTTAATTAGTGGCTTACGCGCATCTCCCGCCTTTGACAGCTGTTGAGTCAGACAATGGTATTGTGCGCATACATGAGTCAGTGCATCTCACTAATCTAATCAGTGGAAACCCCGGGACAGGGATTGTGGTTAGCGTTTTCGGACATCGGTCTGCAAGCTTTTAGGATTATGTGCAAGGTTAATAACAGGAGTAATTCTCCTGGAGAATTATACATTGGACTCATAACAGCTTTGTCTCTACTACTAAGGGCATAATGGCATTCATACAACATTGGCTAATTTGAATGAAGGACATGGGTTACCGTCTAGACTGGCAAACCCACGCCGCGATTGCTAACTCAGCCATGCAGGCATTGATTTCTCTAATTGGCAGAGCGAGTGCGGAGAACGCATTTGATTTGATTTAACGCTCGCCACACCACCAGCCGTTTGGCATACGAGCCACTATAGCACATTGGTCACTGTCAGATGTCTGGACTACCCGGAGCATTCTGCTTCCATATGGGCTTTTTACTGTACACCAGACAAATGCCTTTGCCTTCCTACACGGCATCCTTTGTCCTCCTAGACTTGTTATGCTTAATTTATGTGCATGCCGACAATGGATTCTATAAAGCACACACGCCATTTTGGAAAGAACCTGGGCCCCTTCCCTACATCCTTCACAGGTGTTACAGATGATACTAATGAAGACTCTGTTCCATTCTGCTCAAACAGGGACAGGGTGATGATGCTATTGTGCATGTGGGCTCACTGGAAACACTCTGCTACACCAGTGGGTCTCAAAGTGTCCTTGAGTGGGTTCCAAATGGCCCCGTACAGGTATGTGTACCTCTGACAGTGTCTCAGAGTTACATGTTATGGGAGTTAACCACTGTACACTAAATGGAACAGAGCCTAAACTAGAAAAAGTGCCCTTCTGGGCACAGGTCTCCACCAGGATAGGAATGTAGGACATGGCATACAAAGTTATCCACAGATCCGTGCAGTTAGAGGTAAAAACACTTTTCGGCCAGTTATAGCGCCACCTTGAGGCTGAGTTGAAATTGTTCATGTGGCATTTCGTCCTCGGCCTAGTGGGAATGTGGGTGCACAATTTCACGGAAATCACGCGATGTGTTGATGATTTGCAGCATTTTGTTTGAAACTGAGCACTCCTGTGAACTTTGGAAGCCAATCTTAACCAATCAGGATGGAGTCTGATAAATCTGAAAGACCCGTTTCGTTGAATGGCTCTAGAGAGACTGTGTACCAATTTGCGTGATGTTTGGACAAAATCTGTAGGTGTACTGTGCAAAAACTTGTTTTGCACAAAGCGGCCTCCTGGTGGCGCTATAACAGGCCGTTCTGGAAAGTTTGGGGCAGAGGTTCATCGTTGGCATCCAGGGAGTGTGTGTGCAAAATATGGCATCGACCGGGTTAACGGTGGCCGAGATTAGCTGTTCACGGACGGACGGACGGACACACACACACACACGGACGGACGGACACACGGACGGACGGAGTGCAAAACATACTCTCCCCACATGCCTTCGGCCTGGTGGAGACAATTAGTATCATCAGTAACACCTGTGAAGGAAGTACTGTAGGGAAAGGGGCCTGGACGTATAGGAAGAGCTTGCATAGAGCCTGCGATGTGAGCTTGAAAATCGTCTATTTACAGCACGTAACTTTAGTGTGTTTGTTTAGTCTCCTCCAGTATGCCCTTGAACGACAAAGATTGATTCTAAAGAACCAGAAAGCACTGGAGTCGGGGCTTTCCGTGGTTGTTCTGTTGAGATGCCGTAGTAGAGCAGAGCGGCTATAGGAGAAGAAGGTGTTTCGTTTTGACATTTACACGAGTATATGAGCGCTAAACTACTTCAGCGACTGAAAGACAATTACTGGATCCTGTTTCCAGCTGTACACGGATGCAAGTGGAGCCGTCGGGGGAGCGGAGACAGTTTGGCAGTTAAAACACTGAACTGTAGCGACTATAGAGAGAGCAGCCCATCAGCCCCAAAAAATCCCGTCGGACAAGGTTGTGTTGACAGGAAAACTTCCCTGAGCACACATTTCCTCTCTTTTACCTGTCTTG
>NC_139717.1:37214070-37221570 GCF_964188405.1 Protomyctophum parallelum | reverse complement strand
AAACATATAGGTTGACTAATATCTTATACACCACCAATAGCTTGGGGAGAGCTTGCAGAGGGAGGGTTACACACACACACACACACACACACACACACACACACACACACACACACACACACACACACACACACACTAACTAATAATCATGTTGTTGGCCACAGTAGCGTTACTAGCGTAGCGTATCCACTGACCAAGGTGTGTCCTGGAATTTGATTGGCTATCCCACAGTGCCGCCTCATTACAGATGTTGTGCGTACATGCAGTGCTGGAGCACACCTGGGGCTAATAAAACAAATATAACACCAATTCGCATAAAACTTAATTAAACAGGAGCGATGAAATGAGCACCAATTTAACAGTCTACATGTTTACCAACATGTAATGAACCCGTTATGTAAGGTTCATCATTAGTTCTGCCCACAAACCCTGTCCTTCAGTTGGCTTTGTTTGGTGCTTAAAGGTAGATCGTCCCATAATGAAAGCCCTGTTTGTAAAAGGGATGATGATTATTCCTCACTACATAAAGCTTACTCTTGCATTACATTTGTTGTGTTCTTAACCATATTTTCTCACAATAAATGCGTGAAATCTCTGTACGTCCGTATCGTATGTCTGTACGTCCATCAAGTTCACGTGTTTCGAGAACCGACTGACTGACCGAATTCAAACTTGGGAAAGTTGGGCGCATGTGCTCAAAAGGGCGGTATTTGGTAAATGGAAAATGGTGCATTTATATAGCGCCTTTATCCAAGGCGCTTTACCTAGATTGTGCATTACATTCACCCACTCACACACACACTGTGGCGACAGATGGCGACAGAACCATGCTAGGCACCAACCAGCACACCGGGAGCAATTAGGGGTTCAGTGTCTTGCTCAAGGACACTTCGACACTAACTCTTTTTTTAACCAGTTTCTTTTAATCGCACCAATTTGAGTTCATGGTTGATTTAGTCGTTCTTTTAGCTTTGAACCTAGAACCTTCAAACTATATTCCCTGACCTTATTGCTTGTTCCATGCTGGCTTGGAAGATCCAAGTGAGAACTAAATACTTATACCGTATAGAATTTAGATGGACAGTGGAAATGTGAAAATGTGCCTCCTTAACCCCAAACGTTGTACCACCGACACAGCTCCCACACCACAGAAACACGCAGGATTTCTGTCACAACTATTACTTAGCCTTATCAGATGTACATGCAGTGTGACGATCATCGTGGACTTGAACCAACAACCTCTGCGGTCTCTATTACTCCAATACGTGGTTCAAGATCAGTTGTCTTATGTGCAAGAACGATTAGAGCCACGTACTGTACAAACTTGCAAAATGTCCTCAACCTTGGTGTTAAACCAAGAATCTTGTGCGACGATCTTACAAAAGGTGGATTTGAATAATCTATTTCTGCAGGTGTAATGTAATTACATTTTAATTGTATGTACCTACAGTCCAAGAGTTACAGGCCAAATCGTGAATTTGGTAAGCATGGGGCCGTTTAGAAAAGAATGTTGGGTGGCATATTTCTTCCTTTCACAGCAGTTCGACATTATGTTCAAACTTTGGAAGCCAACCTTGTGTACTGATTTGTGTGAGGTGTGAACAAAACAGTCTCCGGCCTTCGGTTGTCTGGCATGGCGGAGACAATAACAATTCACAAGACAAAAAAAAACCCCAAGTCTGCTTCAGTGCCAGTGTCAACATTATGCAAGCAACAATATCAACCCTCAATATTTCTGTTCAGAAACGTGTGTGCGTGACTGTGTGTGCGCGTGCGTGTGTGTGTGTGTGTGTGTGTGTGTGTGTGTGTATGTGTGTGTGTGAGTCTGTGTGCAATTGTGCATTGCTTTGAGAAACACGTTGGTGTCATGTACACTAGCGTGGTTGCAAACATTGCAAGCTTTCCAGCTCCATTGTGTGCTGGTGTCACAAGACAAAAATAACAGATCTACAAGCTCAAAACACATTAGATACCGGTATGCATGTAAATATCTATTGTGGGTGCATGGGGCCGGTAGAACGGTGTCCAAGCCTGCATGGTCTTGAGGATTGAGGAGGCCGAGCCAGATGGACGCACTGAGGACACTCTCTCATCCTCATGTTCTTTTTGCTTGTCACTCTCTTTCCCTGTCCAGATGGAGGATTTAAACCAGCGGCCTTCCGGTTTTAAGCCCAATCCGTGACTCATTCTTCCGCTGAGCTCCAGCTTTTGGGAGGAGGTGACGACAGAAGTGGTCAGTTTTCTGTTTGACTGTTTGTCATCGCCAAAGCCACAACAAAGAGTGTTTGGCACCGACCGGGAACAACAATGGAATGAAGCATCTGGGGGCTTTGTTTTCCATGAGTCATTTTCACGTTATTCCAGCCCCCCCCCCCCCCCCCGCCCCCTAATCTGTAATCTATACAGTACACCAAAGACAGTTCCAGTAAATCTCCACAGATGGCAAGCTAATGTTATTCAATTAGCAGGTGACGGGGCAGGGCGGAACTCGATCCCCAACAAAACACCAGTCCAGCACACTCCCTTCTATAAAAGACACCTGTCAGAAACAAGAGCCTCTTTTTGCGCCGGCTGTTAAAGAAAAGCGCTCTCCTTGTCTCATCATCATTTAAGACTTAGGGCACTTCAAAGCGGGGCCAGGTACAATGGCTATAGCGAGTGGGTTGTCATCAAAAGAACAGCGCGAGTCATATGGGGGGGGGGGGGGGGGGGGGGGGGGGCTGGGAGGGCGGAGAAGAATAGCCTTGTAAATCATAATAGAGAGGGAAAATATAAAAGATGAGGCGGAGAGAGAGAGCGAGAGAGCGAGAGAGAGAGAGCCGCAGTTCACCTGTTCTCTCTGTAACACAATCACTTAACGATCCTCGGGGCAGCATTGTGAGGGGAGAGCGCTCCTGTAGCTCGCACCCTTGCTTTGTACCCTCGCCGTAGTGGAGAGATCATCTTCCCTCTCTCTCTCTCTCTCTCTCTCCCCCTCATCTCTCTCTCTCCACAGACCCCCTGACCTTCTCCCTGTTCCGCGTATACACACACACCCATCCAAATTACCCTCGCTCCTCACAGATTAAGATCAATGTCATTCATCGCGTCTAGAGTATCAGCCTTTGATTTGACCAGAGAGAGAGAGAGAGAGGGGAGGTATAGGAGACACGGGGCAGCGGGCCGCGTGGAACGGAAGGAGGGAAATGTGGTGGCTTGTAGTTCTGGAGTCACTTCTTCTTCACTCCACCGTTGGTAAAAAATCGATAAGACTCGAAGTCGGACAAGGATACGTTGGCTAAAATGAGGTTATACTGCCTGTGTGACACCCCCCTATACCGACTCACACATAATACACACACACGCACTATTCTATTTCTCTAACCCCAGAATTGTGCTGTCCTGTCTTTCTGTTAAAATAGGCGGTTTTCTGAAATGTTTTTAATTTACAGGACCCCCATAACTTTCCTCAAGGAAACCTGAGGGTCCCTGCACCCCACTTTGAGAAGCACTGTGTTCTAATGTTACCCATCCCCCCCCAGCACCTCTGTGTCTTTTCTGCTTTACCACAGGGATTCCTCTGTGCGTCGATGGCTAGTCAGTGACCTTTGACCCGGCCTATAGGTAAGCTTAGCTTTTGGCCAGCGCTGACCCCTCTCTATAGCCAGCTTTTTTTCCCCATTGATGTCCCGAGCCCCCGAGCTCCACTGCTCCCCCTCCCCCCTCTCCACATCCCCTCCCCTGGAGTCACCGGGGTATGTGACGGTCTAAATGCCCCCCATTGTTGGCAGAATGGACCTATTGTCTGTGCCCCCCTCCCCATTCCACATGTGCTGACTAAGGGCCCATCCAGTGAGCCCACTTTTGAGCCCGCCCAGGGGGGCATGAGAGAGAGAGAGAGAGAGAGAGAGAGGGAGGGAGGGAGGGGGAGAGTGGACGTATAGAGGGTCAGTTAAGCCTCGAAATGCTGCCCCCCCACCCACCCACCCACCCACCACCACCAGAACCACCACTAACCCACCTCACCCTGAGTCATTTAGGAAATTTCCTGATTCAATAACTTTTTAAACACCCACCCCTCCCTTTCCTTTATGTATACCTCCAATAGCAACGACCCCCCCCCCCCCCTCGCTTCTATAGCGGAGGGAGTAGAACGGTAACCGCGTCTCTGAGTGGCGCTTTGCAGGGACGGAGATGAAGAGAGAGGGAGATGGAAGAGGAGAAGATGAAGGAGAAGAAGAGAGAGGCGTCTGGGCGCCACTATACGGTGACCAGAGGACGTCACGCTTTGGGGGCGTTCAAGAAGAGAGGCGTCTGTGCTCACTGCGGTGACCAGAGGACGTCGCGCTTTGGAGGCGTCTGTGCTCACTGCGGTGACCAGAGGACGTCGCGCTTTGGGGGGCGTTCAAGCTGGGTGTCCTGACCCCGAGTCCTGTCGCGAAGACACTATATAAAACATGTGGTACTAAACCCTTTTCACATCAAGGCCCATCATTTTTTCAGCATTTGAGCCACGGACCACCACTTGATGACATTTAGCCTCTCGGACCCAAAACGAAAACAGTGATTTTGTTCACAATTCCATTCTCTAATTATGTAGACTTCTTGTCAATTAAGTATTGCATCTGCAGTAATGCAGATGCAATGCAGCTCTCAAGAGTTAAAGATCTATAAGGGTCCATTTGGTTACCGACTTTTAATCATTTAGCTGGGGACCACCTGGAACCCCCTCAAGGACCTCTGGTGGTCCCCGGACCACTGGTTGAAAACCGCTGCTGTAAAACAACATTGACTACAAAATGATATTGTCCCAGGTTTTGAAAATTAAAACCTGGGACTGGGAGTTAAAATAACGCTTGTTTTGAGTGCTTGAGTAAACGTTTCACCGTGTTCTGTTCTGCTGAAAGGTGTGGTCACTGTGCAAAGTGCTAAAATAATTGAATGAAAACAAAAATAAAAATAAAAAGTGAAAGAAATAACTAAATTAGCCCATCTACAAACTCACTTGTGTGGTGAGCTTATAGGTTTTTTAAATCGGATTTAAGTGATTAAGGGTTTTTGAATTATGGTCAGCCTTGAAAGAAGAAAAGACAAACGAGAAGAGAGGCATCTGGGATTACCCCCCCCCCCCCAAGCCCATCTCTTTAACCATCTCTGCAGACGCGGCAATTTGCGGGCCAAAATATTAATCTCCCTAACATCCGTTTTTAATTGACTTCCTTTAACGCGCTTTAAAAAAAAAGAAAACCTGCACTTTTAAAGTGACAGCTAATTCACTGCACACACACAGGGGCACGTGCAAGCTTGCATTAGTGGTGAAGAATAGTATTTACTGGGCTACCCTTTAAAATCCAATCCGCTAATGTATCCGAATCACACGGCTGTCCCGGGCCATATATCTTTAATTGTACGTCAGTCCCCCGGCTTTAACGAGAGTCAGACGCCCGCTAGAGAACCCCTCTACATCAAAAACCTGCCGGCCCAGCGCCGTGCGGGCAACAATGCTGCCGTTTCACTGACCAGGTTCATAAAAACGCGGCTCTAGCCTTTCTCCCCCTCGCCTGGCCCCCTCCTTTCACTTTGATTGGCCTAATTGTGTTTCCTGCTGAATGCAGTAAACGTAAAAGGAAGCTGGGATTTGCCCTCACTCACACTCACTCACTCACGCACACGCACGCACATGTGCACGCACACGCACACACACACACACACACACACACGCAACCTCAAATTCACACTGTAGGCGGCTTTCCTAACAAGAGGCCATTAGAGACAATGGAAGTGGCTCGTTCACTTTCTGAGGGTGCAATTTACATGTTAGTGGCAGGTACTAAAGCAGCCTATTCAGGCCCGTGGAGTACGGACTCCTCTTCTGTCGCCTCTGGGCCACTACCACTCGCGAGACGGAGACGCGCCTCATTATTCTTCAGTGGGTTAGAATGCGTACCACGCGTGAAATATATAAACGCTATCCGTCTCGTCCATTCAACCATCCGTCCAGCCATCCATAGTATCTATTTATCCGTATGCATTATCGCACGGACCCCTCGCCACAGTATGACAATGAGTCCGTGACCCATCAGTCGACGCAGATCAATTGTGATTAGTTTGTGGGTTTTTTTTTTTTGGGGCAAATTATTTTCATATAGTGTCAGTTGCTAGTGAGCTCTGATGTCTCATGCGCTTCTTCTACTTCTTAACCCATTCTGACCTGAGATCAGATTCATACGAGGTTTCCACTGGACACACACTGGTCTGATTAAACCATTCTGACCTGAGATCAGATTCTAAAAATGTCAGACGTTCTTCGATTTTTCAAAAATAGCAGACCTACAAGCTCGTAGTGCGCCACTCGGTGGCGCGCTATGAGCTTGTAGATCTGCTATTTTTCAATAGCTAAAGCATAACAAGATGCCAACACCGAAATGGGTGCCCGGTCAGAATAGGCTATAGACTTAAAAAATAAAACGAGTCATGACTAGTAATAATGGGAGGCTCTTATTTTTGTGTTGCGCGTTCACATGAACAAAGATGGTGGCACCCTGTTAGGCTGTAGCCAAATCAATACTCGCACCTGCCGTTATACCGATAGCTTTTTACTTGGAATGCCGTTAAGAAATGATGACCTGCAATATCTGTACAATGGACTTCGCTATATAGGCTTTGGATAAATTCCACAATGTTATGCGGATCAGCAGTAGACCTTGTTATGGCCTCGTTATGGCCTTGTTAGCTTTTAGCTCGCTAGGCCTGAAATTAAAACCAGATACAGTAGGCCGGCAGTACACAAGATCCGAGCGCTAAGGAGCAAAGTAGCTCCCCACCAGCAGCTGTAAGTATAGTCACCCATTAAATTACAGCATATATAACCGCAAAAGACCGCAAAGAAATCTGCATCTTTTTCCCACACAGGTCAGTGCACTGCGCGAGTGTGCACTTGTGAAACCTCCCGCCACACAATCAGGTCCTGGCTAAGGGGAAACATTGTCCATCTATCCTATTCCATCTGTCCATCTATCCATCCGTCCACCGCCTACCCATATCTATCCATGTATCCGTCTATCTGTCTACGCAGCATATGTTTTTTAAATATGTAGATGTCTAAATGATGATGGACCAGACTCTATATCTGACTGTACTGTGCGTGTCCATTTCGCGATGATGGACGATGCATCATTCCACGGAGTGCAACAGAAGTCTGGGAGCGTTGAGACGCAAACATCTGGCCCAGCCGGATCTGACAAACTCATCAGTTTTCACCCGGCGATCCATCAACCCGAAACCCACACTGCGGCTGCCTTCATTATCACAAAGCCGCCACTCTTTCTCTTCTTCATCTGCTTGTCGTACGTGCGCTCCCGGGAACGCGGTGGTATATGGGGGTCACGGTGCGGTGGGAGCAGAGGCCGCGTCGGACCACTTCTGAGCCCCCCTCGCAAAAGAAACCACACCGTGCTTCCTGTACGGTGGCGAGTGTTACTTCTCCTTGACTTCGGGCAGTGGCTATAGGGTCCATATGGT
>NC_139717.1:37196570-37211570 GCF_964188405.1 Protomyctophum parallelum | reverse complement strand
GCAGGGACCCCCATAAGAGAAGATTTTTACGGCTCTAGCAGTGATTCTCAACCCGTTTAATTTCAAGGACCCCCAGTTTGACATGCATTAGTCTACGGACCCCCCATTTAATGGCATTTCTATCTCTGGGACCCCCATTTATAATAGTAAAATCTATGTTAATTTACTCTGAGAGTGTACAAATGAACCATTTTGGTTCCAAATTGACCCGTCAGGGTCCATTTGGGTCCATTTATACACCCTCAGACCCATAAGGGTACATTTGGTTCCAAACTATCATTTAGCTGGGACCCCCATGGAACTCCCTCAAAGTGGGACCCCACTTTGAGAACCACTGTCCTATATGGACATCTCATCCGTGTCATTTTTATTCGTGTGCAGATTTGTGTGCGTGTGTGTAATGTATGTGTGTGTGTGTGTGTGTGTGTGTGTGTGTGTGTGTGTGTGTGTGTGTGTGTGTGTGGGCGTGCAGGCCCGGCGAATACCTTCGCACATCACTGACACACTTGACCCCCGTCTTTGTGCCGCATGTCTGCATTGAGCCGTTCCAAAAAGGATCAATAAATCACGGCGTCGTTGGAATGAGCAGTGCCCCCCCCCCCCCCCCCCCCCCCCGAGCCTCCGCTTCTTCTGCACATACCAGCTTAGTTCCCCCCTCCTAAAAATCACACTTGTGTGAAGTGAAGGGCGCTCTTATCATCATACATCACATTCCGTGCATATTATAGCCAAATCGAATCGTCACAAATGTCATTCCGGGCCAATCACTTCACTTTCTGCCCTCACTTTTTTCTCTCAATATGTACATTGTGCAGCCAATCGAACCATCGCTATATGGGGTGATCGGCCGATCATCAGCCAATGTTTGTGTTCACAAACAAAGAAAAAATTAATAAAATAAAATAAGACCCGTATAAGGGTCCATTTGTATACTCTCAGAAGTGCATTTGGAACCCCCTCCTGAAACTCTGGACCCCTCGAGAGCCATTGAAATAGAATACAACAAAATACATAAACCAGTTTCTTTATACAGTGTATGTCTGTGCAAGTTGGCCGCCCGGAACGTGTTTACAGACATGGAAAAAGACAATTCTATGATCCACAAAATGATAGAAGAAACAAATCAAGGTCTCGTAATGTGTGCTTCTATGTGTGGTATATAGGAGACAGCCATAAAATCATCTGCCTCATTTATTTTAGCTTTCATTTTAAACATCTCCCCCTTCCTCCGCAGCACGGGGATCGAAGACTGACGCTCATAGTGTTTATCCAAATACCTCCGACGGTAGCCGTAGCAACCGCCCCATCCTTCCTCCTGCCTCGTCGTCACCGCCATTGCGTGTCACTTTCAACTTTGACCTCTTCTGCCAAAAATGCGTGACCCTTCACTAATATTGTTCCTCTCATGTCACTGAAGAAGAGGACTTCCAAATCAGGAGAAATACAACCTGGAAAGAGAAGTGGAGAAAAAAAGGATGGTAATATTATAGTATAATAATGATGAGGCATTGAATTAGACGTGTTGAATGTCATCACACCGCAGGACGCACAATGCACGTATAAGCGATCCCTCGTTTGAATGCGGCTTGATGATTTTATTCGCACAGAAAACTCCAGCTAGTTTTGAAACATAAATACGTTGCTCAAACACCTCGTTATGATGTGTGTAATGTATTCATAACGCAAGCAGCAGTTTAGATTCATGCTAATGAATGCTAACAGAATAATGACTCCTAGTGTGTGTACAGACCTTAAGTCAATGGACCTTCTCATCTTCCTACTGCACTCATTGTATGCAGTAAAATGGAATGAAATGGAGTTATATAACATTGAGCTACTATAGGAGGCTGATATGACTTCAAATCAATATACCGATTATTTCAAATATTTGCCTTGATCACAATTAATGATGAACTTTTGTTTTGATATCGTGAAAATAGTCGATATACAAGATATGCAGATCTGCTGTTTTCACTGTTATTGTGTACGGTGTACGCCACCGTTGTACAACTACGGTAAGTGGCCCATAATACAGCTGGTTAATCAGACTACTCCGTCCGTGCAATTATAAAACACCTAATCCAATTTTTCATTTGATTCGTTGATAAAAATACAAAATAAAAATACAGCTAAATATATTTTCTTATTCGATTTATCTACATGAGATGAGCCAATTCCAACTGAGGAAGCATCCGTGTTGGCCGTTCAACAACAGCATACAACCTCACAGCAAGTCACTTCGTGCCGCGCTGCAAAGCCTTGTACATCTGCTATTTCCAAACATATATTTGAAAAAATGTTGAAAGTGTGAGAACTACTGATCTAAGCAGCGTTTTGTAGAATCGGCCTCTGCACGTCTTAATGGGTTAAGTGGGTTATCGGTTCTGAATGTGGGTTTGGGTATACTTTCGGTGAATTCCCCAGGCCGACACTGAAGATTTGACTGTGTATGAGCAACAATAGGGTGTAGGGTGACAGTCGAACAATCGGTGATGCCTGGTCTCCATTGTGTCTTTGCAGCTCTGCCTGCAGGAGAGGCAATAGAAAGGAATGCATTGGTCTCTGGTTGAGTGCTAAATCTAATCAGGTAGATAACAATGTGTTTTAAGGGACTGGGAGAGCTCTTAAGTATCTCTCACAGCATCAGATTAGCCTCTTACCATCTACCCCCCCCATGTAATGGGTGGCTGGTTCCCTACCATGTGTGCATGTGCGCACGCGCACACGCACACATGCACACACACACACACACACACACACACACACACACACACACACGCACGTGCATGCACACGCACACACAGATATAATAACAAAAAATATAATGACTAAAAATACAAAAAGCTTCTCATCAAGCAAGCCTTGCATACGGGATCCGAACTTAATTCCATAGAGCATTAGTCCGACACGCGGGAACAGCGGTTGTGTCAGGGATAGAGGCAGGTTGTCGGTCTTAATGACCGTCGGACCAAAACACGTGTCAGAACTGCACCTTGCATTATACTATATACATATTTCTAACAGCTAATGGACACTCAGAGGGCTTTGGAAGCTAGCTTTTCCAAGTCGCAACGTGACACACTGCTCTGTTTACACATGACCCTATTCCCTTTAATTGTAGATTGTTGTGATTGCATGGGTTTGACACTTGTTTGGCAATGCAAATGTGTGTGTTTTCTTATGCAAAGAACATCTGGGAAAACTCTCCACATTTTGTCTAAAGCAACCGAGCAGCCGTTGAGAAAGCAGTGAGCAGGATGTAGATTGGGATCCCTGGATCAGCGCATTTGAATATCAATCCAATCAGCGAGTTCACTAATCTCTCTAGCAGCATTCTTAAGGGCCTCGGACCCCTGGCTCTTCTTAATGATGTCATAAGTATGCACCCTGGGGGAGGAGGACCTGTGTTATGCAACAGCAGATTACAACACACACACACACACACACACACACACACACACACACACACACACACAGCGTCACACGCACATATTTACACTCAAACGGACACGCGCACATAATAGGGATGTAAAGTCGCACGTACACACACACACACACCATTTATCATAGTCAAAACACGCTTTCACACATTCTCTAACCAAGGACCCTCAGAGCGATGCCCAGTTTACAGGAATGTGGAGAAAAGGGAAAATATTCCCTTTTGATAACAACTTGTTTTCTTTCAGGCGGCGGGGAGCTGGGGGGCTCCATGGATATCTTGTTCTGCTTAGCATTTCGTTGCTGTCGGAAACCTCCTATCTCCACATTTTAACTTTTTATTTTTCCGCGAATAAACGCTATATACTCGTAGTACAGTAGCACACAAGCGTAGCAAAAACAGCCGATATACGAGTTCAAAAGACGCCGTGGCGCATTTTGAGCTCGTATAGATCTGCATTTTATTTGCCGTTTTTGAATTTTAATCCTGAAAACAAACAGTTTTTTTGGGGGGGGGGGGACATACGAGGTTCTCCGCCTGCCGGCAACGGATTGTTTGACTGGATGAGAGCATGTGATGTCTGAGCTGCTCTGTGTTCCCAGTGTGGCTTGTGTCTCTCTGTCATGGGAAAATGATGCCCGTCTCTCGCCCAAGGAGAAACTTACACGTTTTCTTTTTTCTTCTTTTTTCTTTCTGTCATCTGACAGCAGGGTGTTTAAGTATGGAACGGCATGTTCAGAACACCGATTTAATTTATGGAATTTTATATTTTTGCCATTGACAGTGACGGCGTATATGGACCCTAATATTCCATTCATAGTCAGAATGACAGCTCAATCTCGTGTTAAAGGACCACTTCACCACTTTTCAACCTATCTTCATATAATAGGTCCTCACTACTCACAGTGACATCATCATTAGGCAGATTATTTTTTTAAATCTTTTTACAAAAATGTTTAGATTTTCATTATCGTGAGAACGATGGCTTCCATTTTCGCATTGCAACTTTTCAGGACTAGAAAGCCTGCAGTTTCTATTAGCTTGTATTCCCCATCGATGATGTCACTGGAGGACGGTTTCTGAACTGCCCATAGCCCTCCTATGAGACACAGACAGAGTCGAAAAAAATTGCACCATTTTTTCATGATTATTTGTGAGTACCTACTATATGAAGATAGGTTGAAAAGTGGTGAAGTGGTCCTTTAAAACGTCGACTGGAAGAGAATATTCTGATCGGACAGAGCATGTAAACACTTATTCCAATTGTTTATCTCTGGTCGGTTGGCCCGCTCAGCTCGACATAATAATAAAATAAAATAAAACAGGCGGAACCATTCAGACTATTCCAGTTAAACGCTTTGAGGGCGTGTCAATGAACATTACTTTTTATTTAGTGTCCATGTATACAGTTAACCCATTTTAGGCGGGAACCCCTTTTGCTGTTAGCATTACGTTATGCTTTAGCTATTTAAAAATAGCAAATCTACAAGCTCATAGCGCGCCACCGAGTGGCGCGCTACGAGCTTGTAGGTCTGCTATTTTAGAAAAATCGAAGAACGACTGACATAGAAACAGTTTTCAGAAAACTGTCATTTTCAAACAGACATTTTTAGAATCTGATCTCAGGTCAGAATGGGTTGGAAAGTTGGAATCTCTGATTAGAATTATTTTGAATAAATTGGCCATGCATTAACACAGTCATTGACTCAGTGGAGAGAGACAGGAAATGCTTTTAATACGGAGATTAAAGGGCCGGACGTTCAGATGCTCCTGCAAATGGTCCAGCCGGCCAGGAATCAAACCGGGGACTCTATAGCTGATCAGAGCACTGTGCCATGCATGTGCACCCTTAACCATTTGATTGTCGGGATGCCAGCCCTGATTTATTTACTCTCCACTCCATGTAATCACCCACTTAAAACCCCTTTTCATACACTTTGCCGTACGAAGCTCATGCATCACATCAAAACTCTCCAGATCAGTTATCTTTTGCCTATAATGGCATGCCAAACATGATGCCAGGTTGAAAGTGCTTTGAAAAAAAGAACATCACAAACAAACCCTAATTCAGTGTCTTTTATCCTCCTTCCTCCTATTTCTTCCTTTTTCTTCCCACCTTTTCCCCTCTTTGCATTGAAAACCATCGCTACCCAACCCCCCCCACATCCCCCCCCCCCCCCCCCCCCCCCCCCCCCCCACATACACTCTCCTGCTTTTCTGTGCTGAGGGTCGGCTGACAAAAGGAATTGTGCAAACGAGCCTTTAAAATCCCTAAATGGTCGGCGGTGGACGCACAATGGGCCTAAGAATGCAGCGGCCGGACAAAAGGCCCGGCCCCTTGCACCCCCCCCCAACCGCCCCACCGCCCCGCGGTGATGGATCCGAACGGACGCATGAACGTGGGCTGGACTTTTTTTTTTTTGGAGGGGCTAACGGAGGCGCCACCTTGGCCCCCCACTGGGCCGGCCCAAAAGGGGACAGTGCCCGGGGGACACGGTGGAACCCCCTCGGCCAACAAGGCCCCGACGAACAATCACGAGGCACTAACTAGCCCGTCGGTCGGTGCCTCGCCGTCCACACAGGGCCTTGATTGATATGGGAAACACACGCTGGCCGCGCTCCTTACAAGCCCCCACCATCACTCTCTATCATCCTCTATCATGCTCAAAGCTTATAATTGCCCCCCCACCCCCCCCCACCCCACACCATTCCATACCAATGCTAGAGATTAGATGTGTGGGCAGCCATTAAATGCTGATTTTATGTACATAACAGGTTTATATTGGCTCTCAAAGGCGTGTCCCGTGAGAGCGTCCCGACATGCCACACAGACAGAGTGGGCTGTAACGAATGGTAGAGAAATATGAATAGTCATGGAGGGTCGATGGTGAAATCAGAGAATCATCGTATGTAAAATGATAACGCGCGTTTTTATTAAAAGGGGTGATTGTTCCCCTCCGGGGTGCAGAAGTGATAATTTGCCATGCTTCACGAGTGTGGAAAATGTGCAATTTATTTTCTTATTTTTTTTAAATACCCACGCTGCAGTTGGCCTGAGTGGTGTGGTCTTTTCACAACCTCCAGTGCAGGGGTTCTCAAAGTGGGTCCTCAAGGGGTGGGGGGGGGGGGGTCCAGGGGTTTCCCACCAAAATGTTTTCATAGCATAAAAATAAGTTAAACCACTTTAAACCTACTTGTAGACTACTGAGAGCTTATTTTATTTAAATATTTATTTATTCTTTACTTTTTTAATTTTTTATTTTAAACAACACTAATCTTATATGGGGGTTCTGACACAAACTATTTTCAGAATCTTTTCACAAACTTTCACAAACTGAAAGTAAACTCAACGGTTTTGTTTATTGAAGTTATAACAGCTATACGCCGACATCAAACGGCGGCCTTTACCCCGTTACGCAACAAGAAGCATTCAAATATACAGTTAAGTTCCACTGTTTGTTCCAACAATGTGGAAGACAAAAAGGAAGGAATAAGGACATACAGTGCGTGCGAGCGCACACACACACACACACACACACACACACACACACACACACACACACACACACACGGACATTAACGTTATGTAATCCATATCCAGGAAGCAGCTGTCCAGCATTGAGGTCCTGCTCAAGACTCAAATTGTCAGTTCCATGCATGTACTCTCAACTGGCCCCGTCTCTCCTCCATTCCCTTTGTCATTCAAAACAGAAAACACACAAACTACCGACGGCATCCTTCATTGTGCCTGAGCAGGGAGCACGCGTCTAAACAACGCTTACATCGTTTCTTTGTTTTTGTTTCTGCTCATCTCGGAGTAAAACGTAACTATGAATTCTCCGGGGAGAAATGTCTATAGCTGGCAAAAATGGGAACATTCAGTTTAAATTCAGCTTTATTGGCATGCGAAAACATACACTTAATAATATACACACACACACACACACACACACACGCATGTGGTGCGTGCACGCACACGCTCTCACACACACACACACACACTTTCACTACTGAAGGTCTACGCTAGCTTGTGGCTAATTTCCACGAGACAAAGGCCAATAGCACCACAATTAGGGGGTTTATGTAATTAAAGCGTGGCAGAGCTTGGGGGTGAGGAAGAGACGCAGACTCACCCAGCTCAGCTTGGGGTACTAGAACACTTGGTGTTATTATACCCCCCCCCCCCCCTGTCATCTATCTGGGTGTGTTTGAACATGTGACATGTTCTACAAGCTGGCCTTCAAGCCATGGACCAAATGTTTGTGTGTACTATGTGTTCCTGCGTGTGCGTGCGTGTGTGCGTGCGTGAGAGAGAGAGACATTGTTTATGTATGAGATAGCGAGGGAGAGAAAGAGAGAAAAGATGTTGTGTGCATGCGTGCGTGTTTGTGTGACTCTTTCCCACTTTTACACTTGATTTCACAGAATTCTCGCCCCATTTGTGATTCGAAGAACCAGGAAAACACAAAACAGTAAAAAGACTCAACATCACACAATGTGGATGACTGACTGATCATTGACAAGCACAGTCCATCACAGACCTGCGTGGACCGGCGGAAGATATTGTCACATTTTGTCTCTCCCTCCAGTCTGTGACTCGACACTGGCCACTCCCATATCCCATTCCAGCACACCCAGTTCACCCAGTTCCATTTACACACCTGTCTTCAACTACCTCATCAGCCCAGCAGTGAACACTTCTCCAATGCAACCTGCTCACTATTAAGACTGGACTCAGTACAAACACTCATTGTCGGTTCATAACCTGTTTCCTGCTTGTTTCCTGATTTGACTACATTTGTCATTTTGCTATTGCCTGATTCCTGCCTGCATCTTCAGTGTAAGATATCTGCCTGATTCCTTATTAAATACTATTATCTACTCTTGTTGTTGTGACTTTGCACTTGGGTTCAACTCACTCTGTCTGCATCCTTGACAGATATAAATGCCAGGCTCTCTGCCTTACTCGACAGACGACATCATCGCTTCACCTCCTAATGTATGAATGGACCGTTGTAAAGCGCTTTGAGTGTAAGTACGTAGTGCACTATAAAATGCAATCCATTATGACTCTCGGTGGAGGACAACAGGAAATGCACGAGAATCAGAGAATGGAGCTTGGACTAAGGAAAGGAAACGAGGTGAATGAACCTATACCTAAATGCATACTGAGAAATATGACTTATCTGAATGAACTGTTGATTTACAGATACTTACCTGATGACCCGAGTTAACCGTACTTGCCTGAAGAAGCTTTACATTACCTTTACTGAAGAAACCTAAGTTGACATTATCCACCTGAGGAAAATATAAACTTGCCTGTTTGGCTCCCAATGACCCGTGTCTCCTGAGCTTTGTGTGGTTCAGTCGCCACAATATATATTAATAGGAAACGAAAGAAGTGACATGTTTACTTGCGACCCATAAAAATGGACCAACTGGGAAAACAGTGCTTTACAGTATGTCAGTACAGCACTCCTTCCTCTCCAAAGTTCAAGCCTTCACCTACGGTATAGCATCAACATAATGGCTTTGTTTGATGCAGTCCTCCCTCCTCCTCCGACAGGCCCAAGCCCTTTCCTATATGTGTTTGATGCAGTCCTCCCTCCTCCGACAGGCCCAAGCCCTTTCCTATATGTGTTCCTCCCTCCTCCTCCGACAGGCCCAAGCCCTTTCCTATATGTGTTCCTCCCTCCTCCTCCGACAGGCCCAAGCCCTTTCCTATATGTGTTTGATGCAGTCCTCCCTCCTCCTCCTCCGACAGGCCCAAGCCCTTTCCTATATGTGTTTGATGCAGTCCTCCCTCCTCCTCCGACAGGCCCAAGCCCTTTCCTATATGTGTTTGATGCAGTCCTCCTCCTCCTCCGACAGGCCCAAGCCCTTTCCTATATGTGTTTGATGCAGTCCTCCTCCTCCGACAGGCCCAAGCCCTTTCCTATATGTGTTTGATGCAGTCCTCCCTCCTCCTCCGACAGGCCCAAGCCCTTTCCTATAATGTGTTTGATGCAGTCCTCCCTCCTCCTCCGACAGGCCCAAGCCCTTTCCTATATGTGTTTGATGCAGTCCTCCCTCCTCCTCCGACAGGCCCAAGCCCTTTCCTATATGTGTTTGATGCAGTCCTCCCTCCTCCTCCGACAGGCCCAAGCCCTTTCCTATATGTGTTTGATGCAGTCCTCCCTCCTCCTCCGACAGGCCCAAACCCTTTCCTATATGTGTTTGATGCAGTCCTCCCTCCTCCGACAGGCCCAAGCCCTTTCCTATATGTGTTTGATGCAGTCCTCCTCCTCCTCCGACAGGCCCAAGCCCTTTCCTATATGTGTTTGATGCAGTCCTCCTCCTCCGACAGGCCCAAGCCCTTTCCTATATGTGTTTGATGCAGTCCTCCCTCCTCCTCCGACAGGCCCAAGCCCTTTCCTATAATGTGTTTGATGCAGTCCTCCCTCCTCCTCCGACAGGCCCAAGCCCTTTCCTATATGTGTTTGATGCAGTCCTCCCTCCTCCTCCGACAGGCCCAAGCCCTTTCCTATATGTGTTTGATGCAGTCCTCCCTCCTCCTCCGACAGGCCCAAGCCCTTTCCTATATGTGTTTGATGCAGTCCTCCCTCCTCCTCCGACAGGCCCAAACCCTTTCCTATATGTGTTTGATGCAGTCCTCCCTCCTCCTCCGACAGGCCCAAGCCCTTTCCTATATGTGTCTAATAAAAACACGAGGCCTGTGATAGTCACAGAGCTCCCGTTTTAAAGCTCTGACCTAATATCCTGCCCTCGTTATTTTTGTCTTTGTTGGCTGGGGGCCTCCAGTCCCCCCCCTCTGCAGCATGCACACAATCTATGTAAATCCCCCCCATACACACTTTAACCTGCGCTTCAGCTATGGTAGCAAGCCTCCTCGTTACGTAAGAAACACAATTGCTGTGAGACTGAGTGGATCCGCCTAAAATAAAAAGGGCTCCATGGTGTTGAGAAAATCTCTTGTGCATTGGGGGGGCAGGGGGGGGGGGAGTTAAAGTGCATTTCAAGTACAACTTTTACTTTACTTGATTATTTACATTTTTCAATACAACACCCCAGACGCAAATACTGTACTTGTTCCTCTGCGGCAATTACTTATTAATACCAGTAAGACGCCCTGAGGGTGAGGTCGCGCGGAAACAATAGAACTTCTTAATACACAGTTGAGAAGCAGGAGTATTTTTCTTATCATTTTTATCCTACGATTTTGCAACCCATTTTTTTCACCCAGTGTCAATTATCTAATGTAATCCTGGGCGCTACACTTCCTCTGCCAACCTGGGGGGGGGGGCAGCGGACTGACCTCATGCCGCCTCCTATGCATGAGGAGTCCAAGCTCCTTTTCTTTTCACCTGACAGCGAGGACGTAGTGCGTGGAAGGAACACGTTATTCCGAACAGTTCCTTTCCCTTCCATCAGGCGCCCCGGCTGGTAGTTTAGAGATCAGGATTACTTCCTTACCTGCCCTAGGGGACACGGGGGAGAACATGCAAACTCCACACAGAAAGGCCCTTTCGCCAACCTCGGGTATGGGCACTGATGACGCGGAGGAGAGAACACGCCCCCCAGCGGGAATCGAACCCAGGACCTTCTAGCTGTGAGGCGACACGACTACCGACTGTGCCCCTGGAGTTAAACTCTTAAGGTCATTACACACTGGCGAATTAGCGACGCGATGCGAATAAGCGATCGCGGTGAGGCACGAGCCAATCCATAGTTGAGTGCCTCCAACGCAGCCCCTGTACAAGGTAACTTCACACATCCTGTAACGCAGCCCCTGTACAAGGTAACTTCACACATCCTGTAACGCAGCCCCTGTACAAGGTAACTTCACACCTCCTGTGGCCTTACGACACCATCAAGTTCTTGATGACAAAATCAACTGTAGATTTTGTTAACTAAAATCCGGTGATATTTAGTTGACTAAAACTAGACTCAAAGTTAAACATTTCAGATGGCCAAAATGTAATGGAATTGTATTTAATTGTATTTAAACTAGACTATCAAAATGCACCATTCACCTGTGTTACAATACAATACACACCCACACAGTCTGCAAACCAGACAAAACGTCTGAGTTACAGTAATTCATAGCTCTATATACACGAACACACACACACACACACACACACACACACACACACACACACACACACACACACACACACACACACACACACACAGTGTTTTATTGCCTCGGAGTGGGTGATGTTAGCGATACCTCTCTGGTTCATACCAGTGTTTGAAGTGGGATCCTTTTCCCCAGCTGTGGACATGCCTTCCACCCAGGTATCCACCCACAGGCCCAGGAAGCTCTTTACCTCATCAGCCCTCTGGGGGCTAATGGTTTGTTGAGAGAGGTGGTCGCCAGGCGGGACGTGACAACATTACCACTAACACCACTAGAGAGAGAGAGAGAGAGAGAGGGGCAGGGTTCAATTTGGCGGGGGTTACATGCCTCTCTGCTTTTGATAGGCTAGCGCCCCTCAAGGAAAGATAACAAAATAGCAGAACAACCACCTCACAAATAAAATGGGAGCGTGCTCATAGAGAGACAGCGTTAGTGTAGAGCAGTGCTTTTTCAAATCAAGGCCCATCATTTATTCAGTATTTGAGCCACGGACCACCATTTGATGACATTTAGCCTCTCAGACCCAAAATGAAAGAATATGTTGTCGTCGTTGACCCTGGCTGGTAGTCCAGCCTGGCAGTGTGCCGCGGGTTCGACTCCCGATCCCGACGGCCTTTACTGCATGTCACCCACCCCCATCTCTCTCCCCATTTCCTGTCAGCCTACTGTCTGTCCCTCCATAAAGAATAAAAAATAAACAATTCTTCTACATTCTCTAATTGTGTATAGACTTCTTGTAAACGAAGTAATGCAGATGTTTAACAATAATTTGTCTTAAGTCTCAAGAGTGTAAAATGAGACCAAATGGACCCGTAAGGGTCCAATAGAGGGTATGCACGTGACATCATCGTCATACCCTGAAGTTATGCAGGAACGCCTACCGAGTGTCAAAAAACTACTTTCTGACCTTGACAGCCCAGACATCCACACAGAAAAGTCCTATTTGATTGCTTTAAATGACTTTAAACAACGTTAAATTCACTTTGCCACTCGATCTGCCATTCACTTTATGCATGCGCATACCCCTCTATTGGTTTCATTTTACACTCTCCAAATGTAAGAACTAACAAGGGTCCATTTGGTTACAAAGAAGAAGCAGCGTGACATGCAGGCATGTACTGATCAAGCTGCTCAGGAGGAGTGAGACGTTGCTCATGGTTCAAAGGTCAGCTCTCATCGTGCTCTTTATACCAGTAAAACCACGATGCAGGAAGTGGTATATGGAGAGATAAGGCATGAGGTGCTCCGCTACTCATTAACCTAACCTGACACCCAGCCATCTTATTACACACCCATGTGTTTCTTCATGTCATTATGGACAGGGCCTACCAAACGTTTCATCATGTCATTATGGACAGGGCCTACCAAACGTTTCATCATGTCATTATGGACAGGGCCTACCAGACGTTTCATCATGTCATTATGGACAGAGGCCTACCAAACGTTTCATCATGTCATTATGGACAGAGGCCTACCAAACGTTTCATCATGTCATTATGGACAGAGGCCTACCAAACGTTTCATCATGTCATTATGGACAGGGCCTACCAAACGTTTCATCATGTCATTATGGACAGGGCCTACCAAACGTTTCATCATGTCATTATGGACAGGGCCTACCAAACGTTTCATCATGTCATTATGGACAGGGTCTACCAAACGTTTCATCATGTCATTATGGACAGAGGCCTACCAAACGTTTCATCATGTCATTATGGACAGGGCCTACCAAACGTTTCATCATGTCATTATGGACAGGGCCTACCAAACGTTTCATCATGTCATTATGGACAGGGTCTACCAAACGTTTCATCATGTCATTATGGACAGGGCCTACCAAACGTTTCATCATGTCATTATGGACAGGGCCTACCAAACGTTTCATCATGTCATTATGGACAGGGCCTACCAAACGTTTCATCATGTCATTATGGACAGGGTCTACCAAACGTTTCATCATGTCATTATGGACAGGGCCTACCAAACGTTTCATCATGTCATTATGGACAGGGCCTACCAAACGTTTCATCATGTCATTATGGACAGGGCCTACCAAACGTTTCATCATGTCATTATGGACAGAGGCCTACCAAACGTTTCATCATGTCATTATGGACAGGGTCTACCAAACGTTTCATCATGTCATTATGGACAGGGCCTACCAAACGTTTCATCATGTCATTATGGACAGGGTCTACCAAACGTTTCATCATGTCATTATGGACAGGGCCTACCAAACGTTTCATCATGTCATTATGGACAGGGCCTACCAAACGTTTCATCATGTCATTATGGACAGGGCCTACCAAACGTTTTATCATGTCATTATGGACAGAGGCCTACCAAACGTTTCATCATGTCATCATGGACAGGGCCTACCAGACGTTTCATCATGACATTATGGACAGGGCCTACCAAACGTTTCATCATGTCATTATGGACAGGGCCCACCAAACGTTTCATCATGTCATTATGGACAGGGCCTACCAAACGTTTCCATGCCAAGGACAATTTACAATTTACAATTTAGGCATTTAGCAGACGCTCTTAATCCAGAGCGATTTACATTAAGCAGGAACAAAAAGCATGGGAATACATCACAAAAAAGCATTTATCATGAAACATGCGTAAGCTAAGAAAGTAACAGTGGAATATCTATATTATGAGACTATACATATAAACTATATATCTATACTACTATGCTATACATATGTACTATGGCGTGCTATGACTATATACAATGCAATTATAGTGCTGTCTACATAACAAGCCATAAGTCTGTATCAAATGCTATCTAAGTCTACAGAAATGCTATCTAAGGGTAGGATAAGTGCTATGGGCCATGATGGAGTCTGAAAAGGTGGGTTTTCAGACTACGGCGGAAGATTGGGAGTGATGCTGCAGTTCTGACTGCAATGGGTGTATTGTGCATTCCACAGTTTTGGAGCCAGAAGGGACCCAAATAGAAAGAAATACCCAAATAGAAAGAAAGAAAGAAAGGCCTGTGTACAATACACCACAGGACAAAGTGTTGTGGTGTATTGCACACAGGGCCAGGCTATTGTGAGCTTGTTAGATCCGCTATTTTGGAACGTGTTAACATTGTCACTTGCACACAAGTTATCCTCGTTTTTTATCTGTTTTTTTTACGCCATAGTATAGGTAAGTAATCTCGCAAACGGCTCGACACAACAATTGCAAAGTTTATGCCTTTCAAATTGAGCGGTAAAAAGACCAAAGACGTATACTTCATTACATAAAATGGACGTAAAAGGGTCTTGGATCTAGATGAAACCTTGCCCACATTTGGATTCGAGATTCTACATTCAAGGCTGTTACATCTTAAGTTGTTTACATAACACTTGGTTTTGTCTCCTCAACGCTGCAGCAGCGATAACATCAAAGTGACAACAAGCTA
>NC_139717.1:37060716-37196370 GCF_964188405.1 Protomyctophum parallelum | reverse complement strand
CCAATCACCTCCATTAAAAAGCGGGGAGTCTTGCCGACACAGAGAAGACTTTGTGCAGGGAGAAAAACACAGGTCATTGTCCGGTGTGTGTGACGCCTGGGGCTACTCGGGGAACATGAAAGTAGACATTGTGCGCCTGTTTTGACAACCTCATCGCAAGGAAGGGATTTCCGAAACCGCGAAGCCGGTACACTTCCTGTTTCATATCCAGGGCTGGTTTGGGGAGCAAACAAATTATATCATGGAATTAAAGCAATAAAGTTCACTTTCAGATATAAGTAGGGAAAGGCTCGCGCGTTATATTTAGGCCCTTCTCGGAAAATACCTTTTGAAATATTGTGTGTGTGTGTGGGGGGCGGGGGGGGGGGGGGTGGGGGGGGGGGTGGAGAAGATAAACGTTTGTGTTGCCCCGTTCTGAAGGAGAAACTACAGCTTGATTGCTAATTTGCTAGTTAAACACAAACATTTACTTAAATTGGGGAGAGAGGGGGTAGCCTACGTCAAGCCGTGGTGTGAACTAATCCAAAACGAACGTTTGTTCAAATAGCTGTTGCACATAGCAACATATGGGGATCCTACAATCACATTTAAGCAGCCTAATCCGAATGATAGGCCTATTGATTTCTAGGCGGCATTAATATAGATTTTACTATCGACTAATTCGACTTAGTTAAATTTCAATCAGCCAGAGCCAGCCACTAATCTGTACAGTTTAGCCTACATTTTATAATGTGACTCACATAACCGTTTAGTGGCCTGGGCTTCGATATGCCCTGATTGCCCTCCAGTTAGAAGATGAATGAACAAAAACAAGGTCGGTCAAACATCACCGAATGTATGATAGCTACTGATAGGGCAATGCTCTTACTCTATCTAAGCTAAGGCGATGCTGCTCACTCACCTCCCAACAAGTGGTCTATATCGCCCCCTACAGTTCCTTGCCCTGTCTGCCAGAAGCGGTTCATTTACATCTTGACTGTTCTCGCCAATTCAGTGTTTATTTTGTTAGTGTGTCCTGACTGAGCCTTCAGGGTAAAAAACATGTTTCCCTAATAAATGGTTAGGTAGTTTCCCCAATAAGGAAATATGACATGGACATTTGCACCATGGTAACTGATCTATTAGTCCAGCTCAACCTTGACAGGAAATCCACCTTTTGTTTCTGTTGGTTTGATGGCCAGAAGCCAAGTAGGCCTTATTGTAAATATTAGCTTAGGTATACCATTCAGGCAATGAACCGGCTTCCATTGTGCAATGTGCATGTACCTATGTATTTTTACCAACAAAATGGTAAAAATACAAGTTGAGTTCTAACATTTCAAAGTATATTGTCTGGACTGGTACCTTATCCTTGACTATGCTCTGAACTGTTGAGGACATGTACTTGCCCAGATACATGAACTTGGTCCATCCAGAAAGAGTTGGTTCCCTCTGTGAAAGAGGGAGGCTCGCTCAGGGAGCTGTGCCAATCAAGAGAGCTGTCAAAGAGGCTTTTCATTGGCCCAGCAGGAAGCTGGATGGCCATGCCCCTGATGGGGATTCTTTAGGCTGGCAGACTCTCTGGCGGGCCGAGTTAAGCAGGGGCGAGCGTCTTGGCAGACACTGGGACCGGCATTCTGGTGGAGTAGGGGTTGGCTGGCACCAGGAGTATGCTGGCCTCTCCAGAGGCAAGGAGAGGGAGATCACACACTGCCACACTCCTGCTGAGGAGCAAACGGAGGCTGGCAGGGAGGGCCGCCTCTTGAAAAGCCGCTGTTGTCTGGAGATGGCTTTCATGTGAATGGGAGCCTTAATAGGCGTTGTGCGACGGCTCTCGGAACATGCTGAGCCCTGAGTGATCTGCTTCTGTCAGGGTTTTAATTAATAAGCAACGTTTGATGGCCGCAACGCTTTCGACGGGACAACACACTGGCTTCTTGGTGGCCCTTGGTGCCGTTTGTTTGTTTGAATCGGACCCAAACGCCCACTGAGATGACCACATAAGCTGGGAGGTGCTGACATTTTTCATAAACTATTTTCAGTCATTAGCACTTTGGCCTACCAGAGGGCTGTCTAGTGAGGACAGATTATATGGACCTGCAGCAGTTATCCTTTGACATAGGCACAAGTTTGTCATTAGGCTACCCATAGTGAAATCAACTATAGACTCACAACGAAACCACTACGATGCCAGAAGCTGTATGAGACAAATTGTACCAAATACCTGAAAAACAATATAATAAATCAATAAGAGCCATTCCGTTCAAACAAGAGTTCTTAACTTTGCCCTGAGGAAGCAGCATTGCTCAGACAAAATAGTCTTTTTCTGAATAGAACTTTGGGGTTGGTTCATAACCACTTGATTGAACCCTGTATACTTTGTTGACCTCTTTTTCCCTCTACACATCTCTTGTTGTGGCCTTGTAGATCTATTTTCACCTATTATGACATGCCCAGAAGGGGGCGATAGTGTTCATGTGGTGCAGAATATAGTAATAATATCGTTCTTGTACATTAAATTCCAAACATTATCAAATTACTTTTTCAGGGTAGTATCAGGTAGCAAATACAGTATGGTTTATGAATGACTTCAATGATTACTACTAGAATGAGTGATATTCTCACTTTGCTCAAAGATAGCCTAAAGACAGTGGACAATGAAATTAAACATATTGGCAAATATACAAAAGTTAAACTATAGTAATACAGTAATAATAAAATTATGCAGTCATGCATCCCAAGCAAAATTGCTCATACTGAAGAAAAGGCAAAGTTGACATTCATGTGAAGAGCGATTGTGCCATCTGGTGGATCAGAAGTAGTAATAAAATCTATCACCAATCAAGTTAAAAAATTGTTTATCAAGTATAAAATTTGCCACTCACAATTCAACAGCATCAATGTCTTAAAGACTCCAAATTATTAGACACTCATTTGGAAAATCAACCTAAAGAAAAAGAGTAGAACACATACGATTGTCCTGGTGCCAAAACAATTCTGACCATTTGCAGCCTGCACACCTACGTACGATAGACTGGGGTTTAGGATGGTTTCAACACACTGTAGAACAGGGAAATGGTCAAAGGCAGGTAATGCATTATAAATCTGGTCATTTTGATTTTATTGTGACATGTTTCTGGGACTGTACTCAATTTAGCTTTACTTTTGTGACTTTGTAATCTAATGAATAGAACCATCATGTCTCCTGATCCCAGCTTATGGTTAACTCAAAGCCTCAAATGGTCACCATTCCCCTGGCACCACAGAAACCTTAAGAGACTTCCCTGGTCTAGAACAGTAGTGTAGAAAAGATAAACTTCCATTAGCAGGACAAAGGGTGGTAGGACATCTTACAGCAAAGATCATTTTTAATGGTCCCAAATATTCTGAACAACTAAGTGTACACTCATGTAAAAGAAAGAAGGAAAAAAAATAGAAGATATGACAAAATTGATCACATCTAGAATTCCACTCAATCTTTAATCAAGACGGGATTACAAATTTTTCCAAAAAATCTGCAGTTTCAAAGGGCAAAAAAGGGTAAAACTAGCTCACCTACTGAGGTCTTTTAAAAACCTGTTCAAGTGCGACTGAAAACGTCCTGAACATGAACATTTAAAGGCAGGTCTCTTTTGTTGTCGTTTACAAAAACAGAAGAGAGCGAGAGAAAGTTAAATGGAGAAAAGAAATAGGGGGTGCAGGGAGGGGGGGGGGTTTAAGAAACTGCTGGCTTTTTTTTCTCTTTAGAGAATGAACGTCCGCTGAACGACAACACCGACCGATGACATCTTCAAAATGACAACGACGACAGCTGTTTGCCCCATGCTGTCTCCCGTCTGGTCCTAGGAATTATCTTTAAAAAAAAAATCAAATAAAGAGAAACAAAAAAAAACAAGACAAATGGTGGTGGGGGAAAGGTCAGGGAACAAAGCGGAGGTGAAAGGATAACAGAACAGAGGATGGACTCTTGAGAAGGGTGGGGGGGCAGGCAGGGGTTGAGTGGCGGTTCTGGGTCTGAATTGGCCGACCTGCTTGGGTCGCTGTGATGTCCTTCCCTGAGTGGGGCTGGGGGGGCGGGGGGCAGTGGGTCGTGGTCTGAGCCCTCAAGCACTTTGGGGCTTCAGTCTGCTTTAACTCGTGTGCGAGTGTGGTCTTTTACTCCAGTTGCAGAATAACTCCTCAGTTGAGTCTACCGTTGTCTAAACTGCAATAAACTGCCATCGTCTTGTTTGTTTGCCCCCCTCCCTCACTTTCTCTCTCGTCCCGTTGCTTGATGGCCGGTTTCTCGCTCCGTCATCCGATTGGCACTTGTATGAACCGGGATAGCACGAGGAGGCTTCGATTCCGTTCGCAGTCCACTCCTCGGCTATCCCCACCCCACCCAACGGCGAGAAGGGGATCATTCATTTGTTTTGCTTACAAGTTTTATCATTCCTGCATGAAGTCAATGGTGTTTGGTTGAAATATTAGTCTGGCGAGCGGAGCGAGAGCTGAGACACCCAGTGTTTTTTTGTTTTGTTTTGTTTGTTTTAGGAATTCAGCTTGGACTTCTTCGAGGGAGGCAGGGGATCTTCTTTACTCTCCCCGTCATCTTCCTCTTCCTCCTCCTCGTCCTCCTCGTCATCATCAGGGTAGTCCACTAGCCCCACCAGACCCCCCTGAAGCAGACAAGACAGAACATGAATCTACATCAGACTGATTCATTAGAAGTCAACTTTCCATTTTCCGATATCTACTATGATTTCAGTATTTTGCACCGACATGCTGCAAAGGCAAGCTCAGCCTTTGCAGAGAGTGAAATCAATTTAATCTCAGATATTCATAGACAAAGAACGATTTACATTTGTAAAATTGCCTAGATAAAAAGTGGAAACACACATCTAGGTGCTGGTCATCAAGAATAGTCAATAACTCCACCGTATAATATAAATCATACAAATAATTAAACAAGACCAGCCCCACTTTAACCTCATCATAAGACAAAAACCCACCTTTGTGGTAATGGCCGCGGCGGGGGGAGAGCTCCGTGCCCCAGAGCCCGGGGACCCTGGTGAGCCCGGTGATCCGGGATTCAATGGGGCTGAGGAGGGAGGGCTAGACAGGCTGGTTTTGGTGGAGCCGGAAAATGAGAGCTTGAAGCTTGGGCTCTGTCTACCCGACAGGCTGGACTTGCCCAGTACCTCCTTGTCGTCCGTGTCTTTCACTGGAGAGGAGGGAAGAGGCAGGAAAATATATTTCTCCACATCCAAAATCCAAATACATACAACTGTTTTTAATTCCCAAGATATCCCAGCAATTGTAAGACGTTTTAATATCACTGTGAGAAGCCATTTAAGACCCTCCCCCTCCCCCATACTGGTGCTGTCCAAAGGGAGGGGAGGTTTTTACCTGCTTCTTTCCTTGTCTTTCCATTCTCACTACGTTTTCTTGGCCGCCTTCTCAGAATTAATATCTGCATCTCCAGTTGACACTCCTGTTCTGCTTCTGAATCCATTTGATTCTTTCCCTCTGATTTTTGTAGATCTTGAATCAGCTGCCTTCTCCTCCACCTTCTCTCCACCTGATCCTTCATCTGTCTTTCCCAAGTCCCCGACCCTTTCCTTCCTTCACTCTCCTCATCCCTTCCTCCACTGTCTATGACTGAAATATCGGCCAGTGTCACAATCTGATACATCTGATTCTTTGGGGTTTGGAAGCCTTTTGAGCTACAATGAAAACAGGCAACACAGTGAAAACAGTGACATCTGCTGGCAAATCCCATTGACATATATGGGATTTGCAGGGTCTTACATCACAATCTGCCGGCAAATCAGAGCACCTGTTTGAGCCAGAAAACCCCAGATCACAGAAAATCTACTGAATGTTAAAAGTTCATGTTTTTTGGGTGCAATTGAGATTAGAAAACCTAAAAAAAAATAAGAACAATTCCAAAACCTTTTTTTTAATGTCACAATCCCTTTAAGAGTTCATTGTAACAATCATGGTCCAAGGATGAATGATCTGGTTTTCCATGGTATATTAACGTAAGCTAAAAACGGCAACAAGCTGGTTAACTGTAAATTAGTCAAATGGATCTGGAGCTTCACATTTAGGCCGATCGACTTACTTAGCGTTTTGTCAACTGTCAATTGTTAATCTTTGGCCATTAATACTCGATATGGATAGATCTAACAACCTACCTATTACATAGCAGAAATAAAAACAGCAACAGCATCAAGACTGCAGTTTGTGGCTTGCACACACCAAATTACTTCAGCAACGCATTGTTTACTAGGAGATACCAGCAGTGAGGAAGGTGGAAATCTAAAGTGTGTGTGTGTGTGTGTGTGTGTGTGTGTGTGTGTGTGTGTGTGTGTGTGTCTCTAGGGATTCCAATGGTTAGCTGTTAACTGTTAATTTATTATTTGATTTACTATTATTATATTACTGCCTTATCTTTACAAAGAGTGCTCTGGAAACCTGGACATTCACTTTGTCTTTGTCCTGTGAAAATGTCTTGCAATAGCTCTGAAACATGACATCATATTAATCACGACAGTCATGGTACAACTTCGGCATGGTTTTTGGGACTGCTACATTTACAGACCAAACATGTGCATATACGTTCAGATTTCAAAGATAAAGTGCTAGGTGCACCCGACCCAGGTCGGCACCTGGGTTGGCTATTAGCACCCGTGCATTCCGCCAACATCTTTATCCGAGCACCCGGCTATCTTTCTCAACATGGGGTGCTTTCAGGAATTCACAGTTTCACACAAGGAGCGCACTGGCCTATTAGTTTGCACACCTCCTAACCGATAGGGGGGCGTAGTTGAAAGTCTATGTACACGTTTGCTCTGTAAATGTAGCAGTCCTAAAACAAAAGTTGGACCATGACGCTTGTGAAGTACATCATGACTCATGAGCAATATCATGTGAACCATGGCTAGTTCTGCAAGGTCCCCGATTCACCTTCACCAGTCCATGTCTAGCCTTAACAAAATATATTCTAAACCATGCTAAGTTTGCACAGATAATGTGCTGTATATTTTATGTTAATGAACCACATTATAAAGTTTAACTAATGAACCCTATCAGGATACTCAAACTGGCAGCATTGACAAATTATATAGATAGATATTTGGATTGATCAATATGGAAATAAGTATTGTAATCATGTGTTTTTGCCATATTGCCCAGCTGTACCAAGAACTATATATATATATATATATATATATATATATATATATATATATATATATTATTATATACATATACCATAATACCAGCAGCGGTGCATATCAAATGCTCAAATAACGAGGTGAGTAAACTATGCACCCTCCAATACACAATGCCCATTGCATTTAGCCATCGCCGGGCCCTGTCAACACCCCTATCCATTGGAAATGCTCTGTCCCCTCCCGTACGATTGACCTTACTCAACATACAAAATGTGTCACACTGACACATTCCCTTCCCCACTAAATCACACAGAAGCGACATCTAAATCGGTCTAAGCTGTCTTATCACACATACTTTCTTTTTGAAAAGCAAAGATTTTGAGACGACTGGAAATGTGAATCTCAAAACTTCTCATACTTAATCTAAATCCAATTGATGTAATACATAAAGACCTACAGAAACCCAGTCTACAAACAGAGAATTCAGCTCATCATCAGCCATGAAATATCACTCGTTTGTGTTTTGAAACAACTCTTAACAAATTAGAAAATGTGATGAATCATTTAAGGAGAACAGAATTATCATAAATAACCTAGTTCCCAACCGTCACTCCCAACTCCCCAAAGGTTATCTTTAGTAAGGAAATGACCGGGCCATTCTCGCAGTTAAAGAGTGAGGGGACTCACATTTCTTTCTCTCCATGAATTTGCTGATGGGGTCCATGAGGTCTTCCTCGCTCTTCATCTTGTCGGAGGGGTGGACCACCGCCTCGCCGTCCTCCAGGTCGTCCTCGTCCGTGTTGAACCACATCTCCTCCTCGTCCTCCAGCGTCCGCGCGTCCCGCCGGAAGCGGTGGTTCCTCAGGATCGACCGCATGCTGGGCACAAGAAGAGTGCACACGGGTCAATGCTATCGTTCCATTTACAGGCCACAACGAGACAACACTCATCTGGTAACCTTAGTTTGAAGTCTTTCAGAGACTTCTTCTTTTAGAGACTTCTTCTTTAGCAGTCCATATACTAAGGTTGGGCGGTTTCCACATTTTTAACCCATGGTTTAAGCCCCTCCCCCAAAAAACGCACTCGGTTTTACCGTCCATTAATTTTAACGTGATAGCTGTTAAAGGTATATTCAGTGATTTCACTCAAAAAACCTTAGGTTTCGTTTTTGGCTGGGACCTAAGCCTTTCATCCAATCAGGATAGAGAGCCAAAAACGAAACCCAAGGTTTTTTGACCCCCAGGGGTTAACTGAGGACAGGGAGGAACTCCTTATATGGTCAGCACACTATAGTAGAGAGGATTATCACAACAAAACAAAAAAATAAGTGATTTGAATTAAGTGAAATCACTGAATATACCTTTAAATATATAAAATCATAGGAATACTATTACAGTCTATCGCCACAAGATGGCTCCTTTCCAAAATGCACACTAAAGTCTAAAATGAACATGCATAACAACTCATTAACTGGTGCATACAATGTTCCTGCACTAAAGCCATAACCACACCAAAGGGTCACCATGCAACTCCTTGGGTTTGGGCCGTTGAATCACTAGGGTCAACGTGGGTCAACGTGCAACAAGACATATCACAGTATCACACCGCAGGGACAACGCTAAAACCGCCTTGACCCTTTGGTGTGGTTAGGGCTTTAGTCAGGATATTAAAACTTGTCTCAGTTGTTTATGTCACAAGACAATCAATGCGATTTGAAACGTGAGTTTGCTGCGCCATGCTGTCACTTTTCCAGTGGGGCGGACAGGGCAGGATGTATTTAATTTAATTTTGTCCATAAAGATGTCCTGTAAAAAAGGAATCTGGATGCTTGTTTTTTTTGCCACATCATTGCCATGAATGGTGCAAGCTGAAACTGCGGTAGGCTACTCTCTCCTTCAACTTCAATGCATCTCCTAGATTGTGATCTAGGTTTAGATCAGCTTAAACGTCCCTGCACACTGCAGCGTTTATCGGATTCTTAGCAGCGTTTTTCCGCCGGTTTTCCAAAAAATGCGTCCAGTCTGCAAGGATATTTATATTAGTCCTGAAAAGAGTCAGTGATTTGTTTTACAATTCTCGCCGTATAAACACGTTTGTCAGCAGTTCATTTCACCTCGTAACCCAGGCATTTATTTGATGGCATTCACACAGTCAACCCGACACGGGCTACAGCCGAACGTATACGTCGTAGGAGGATGGGGCCGTGCGCCAAAAAAAGCAGATCTACAACGCTTACAGCGCATCGCTTGTAGATCTATTTTCTGCACGTGGTCCGCTGTACAGCGAGGTATAACTCCAGTTTTGGGGCGGAGCTGTTCCGACATAATTTCATTTTCCTGCGCTATCGGCGAGTTTGTGGCGGACAGTGGGTGAAAGGAATATTTTGGCATATCAGCCTACTTAGTTGACGTAACGCTGGAATTCTCTCTACTGCTTCAGTAAACAATCATCACGGGCACCCAACGCACATAAAACCACATTAAACCGAAGACTGCACAACCTTAGTCCACACAGTCAAACTAAACTGAATAAATGACATTCCCATTGACAATGAATGGACCATTTTACATCATAGTGTAAACCCAAACATTGATGTTGAAGGTGGGGACGCAAATTGTGATTGGCCAGAATGAGATGATGGATGTACCCCCTGATAAGAGCACCCCTCACTTCACATGGGTGTGACTTCTTCTATGCTTTTAGAGACCAATTGTATTCTCAGCCTGGTTATAATTATGTAGTCAACTAACTATATCAATTAGATTATTGGACTGTAAAGGCACAAACGTAATACAAAGCTTGGCCAAGACAGGAAGCCAATGGGTTGGGTTGGTCAACCAGGGAAGCTGATGACTACAGTGTGAAATGTAGCTGGCCAGTATAAATGAAGGAGAATTGTGATTAAAAGTAGAAATTAATTGTAATGTAATGAAAGAGGGGGGGGGGGGGGGGCTAGATAACAATAATTGCATATTGAATATCGAATGACAAATACAATTGAATATTGTCTCATATGCTGCTGATCTGACATCATTAACACCATGCAACTTGCAGGTCTCCTGTTCAGCTTAGGTCACATTCTCACCAGAGAGCTTTGCTGCGATTAAAACGAATCCTGCTGCGCATTTTCAGAAAGTGCGCTTCGTTTGGCAGGTGTGAAGGCTCATTCGAATCCTAATGCGCAGCAAAGAACCGCATTTTACTCCGCCCAAAAACGGGGGTTTCGCTTCGCTTCGAATCGCACTTGACTACGATTCGGTGCAGGTGTGAATGCAATCCGCAGTAAATAAAGGAAATGAAGCAAACATAATGTGGCGGGTGAGGAGCTGAACACAGTTGGAGACGGAGAAGGCATATTTTACGCAGCGCAAAGATGTCCCATTACTGTGGATAGACGTGGTCGAATAAGGAGACTGAAGCCCTGAGCGAAATGAGGACGTGTACATTAATCAATTGCTTAAGAAAACACATAAAAACACTGCAGTGTAGCCTATTATAGCCTACAGAATATTCTGTCTGTCTGTCTGTCTGTCTGTTTGTCTGTCTGTCTGTGCTTGCCGTAAACATGGAGTGCTGTCACTGTGTGGGGACTGTCTGGGGAGTTATATCAGTGCGCTCATGCAGCGCTGTGCCTCCATGCCCAAAAGAACAGTGTGTGGCGGCTGCGTGCGCAGAGAGAGAGGGGAGAGGGGGGGTCCCAGACGGCACGACACATGCACGTTATGAGTGTAATTTTATCACCATAGATTTCACTGTGTAGGCTAGTTTATGAATGGAACACATTGATAAAGGTCCCCCCTGCTGCGTTTCCAATTGCTGCGAATGACAGTGTGAAGGCAAACCGCAGCCAATTAAATATGCAAGAACCTCAATTTCCCCGCCCATACGCATCCGAGTCTACCAAAGTATTAGGTGAGAATCTGACCTTAGTTTCACTTTCAAATGGTGAGTACTGACAAACGAGCTCCACTGGTACTTAACTTAATGGCCACCAATGATTGGTCATAACAGTCATTGTGAAGCCAAGAAACATACGCAAGGAACTGAACGCTTCATTTGGTCCAGCAGACATGGTATGAGTCCTATTATTGATTGAAAGTAAGAGCATTTTCCAGCAGATGTGGCTTGCTAGAAACCTTGCCAACTTTTTTATTCATTTCTTATATAATTCCAGCAGTTTAAATATATTTTAGACCCCCAATCATGTTCGCAGCACAGCTCATGAAAAGGGAGGTACGCGGAAATAAAAGGCAGGCGATATAGCTTACATTAAGACTGACTTTCAGAATACCAAACTTTTGAGTACAGAACTTTCCACCATAACAATCCTTTGTTGGTCTCAAAGGTTTGCGTATCCCATAAACAAACCAGCGCCGTTTACTGTGTTCCCATGGTAGCAGACATTATTCTAGCCGGCAAGGCATTGGAAGACCTTTTAATCAAAAGGTCTATAAAAAGAGTTAAGTGGCATAATACATAGCTAAAAGAGGGGAGTTATTCTACTTTGAGCAATTCAACAACTTCGTAATGACCAAAAAACATAAATGTTTGTCATCGGTACCCATTGAATGTGCACTGCTAATTTGACATAACAGCCTCTTAAATTAATATCCCACAAGACCACCAAACATATGTAATGCTTTGGCACAATTGGCGGTGTCAAACACAGAAATTAATTAAACAACCCATGGGCATTCTGACAAGTTAACAAACACGCCACAGTATGCCACAAATAATCACCTTGGGCCATTAAAAGACTATTAAGATAATTACATTCTCAAACAGATGCCATCTTATTAACCCATTCTGACCGGGCAGTGGGCACCCATTTTGGTGTCAGCATCATGTTATGCTTTAGCTATTTAAAAATAGCAGATCTACAAGCTCATATCGCGCCACCGAGTGGCGCGATACGAGCTTGTAGGTCTGCTATTTTTGAAAAATCGCGACTGACATTTTTAGAATCTGATCTCAGGTCAGAATGGGTTCATCAGACCAGTGTGTGTCCAGTGGAAACCTCATATGTATCTGATCTCAGGTCAGAATGGGTTAATGCAGCCATCAAACTGTTCTTTTTTTTCTCTCCCACACCTTGCACAATCCAGTTCATTCACCCGCGGTAATGGATGGTGTAACAAGTCACTTTCTCACCTATCCAGTTTGGGGTTGTCCTGCCGCTCCCTCTGCTGTTCGTAGCGCAGCTTCAGGCCTTTGAAGGTCTGGACATAGTCCACGTCCTCCAGGGCCTTCCAGTAGTTCTCCACTATATGAGCCGTCAGCGACTTCACATCCTCCTGGGAGCAATGGGAGGAGGAGCGAGGGGACAGGGGTACAGCGATGCAAGGGGGTTGATGGAGAGGCACAAAGGGGGAGACCAGTTTAGCGTGAGAACCAAGTTTAAATGGGTTCGATTAATCGTGCACTGTTCCGTTATACTCAAGAGGAAAATAACTAATGCGAGGCATAGGCAACACTCACCACACGGACATATTCGAACATCTCGATGATGGCAGAGTTCATGAGGTTGTAGCGCGAGCCGTTGTTGAGGAAGGCCTTGACTACCGGCTCAAACAGGAAGTTCCTCATGATGTAGCGGTTGTAGAACTCGTCCTTCAGGCCAATGATCCTCCGCATGAAGCGCAGCGCACCTGTGAAATTAGGTTATAGTCAACTCTTGTGCCGGCACAAAACAAGGCTTTCATATTCTGCACAAAACAGAAATGTACGAGTGCATTCCAACTAAGTTTCAATGTCAGGGCTCGAAAGGGCTCATTCTGGCAGATACTAACAATAAGCCTCTCCGACCAACTTACTTAGTATATATGTATTGCTTTTATTTGATGAAAAACAACAGTAACACTAACAGTACATTTTACAAGGCACTGAATGATGCATGGTAGGCCACTACTGGGGGTTACTAGGCCCAATAATTCATATGTCCTATTTATTCACTTTTATAGCCTATTTGGATTTGGTTCACTCTACGCTCCAGTGTTTCCCCTATATGCATTATTGCGTGGTGGGCCACCATACAATCATGACCAGCCACCATAGTATATTTAATAGGCGGCCACGAATAGGCAAAAAACTGCAAACCATCACACAATAAAAACTTATATTTTCAGGTTGCGCACACACACACACACACTACACAGATTACATTTCGGAAGCATATGCAACCAAGAACAGTCACAATTTCAAGCCCTGAATGTAATTTCTTACCCGCAACTTAGCCCTCGAAGTGTAGTTCAACTAACCACAAGTTAAAACTTAAATTACAAGCTATTAACCTGAATTAATAAATGTTAAACTCAGCAGAAAACACTGGGGACAATTCAATCAATTTCTAATGGCTATTTATGCCACGTGTCCCAATATATTTTTGATACAGCACTGACGTTTATAGGTCAGTCCGTTAACATGCTGACCCACATAATTGTGACATCCTGGGTTTGAATCTGGCAAACACATTTACCCCCCCCTAGCCCACCCCAAATACCCACTCTTTCCTGTGTAGTTCAGCTGTGTTGTCAGCAGAAACACATTCAATAAGGAAGAGACACAAAGGTGTCTTTTTGTGACTCACATAGTGCTAGGAAGGCGTGCTGAGAGGCGGTGAGCACCAGTACCCTCCTGAGAATGTCCTTGTTGATGATGTAGTTCTTGATGTGGTAGGTGTGGTGCTCCACGCAGAACGTCAGCAGCTCCAGGATCAACGCCAGCAACTGGGACGTCTGGAAGTCATCTTGGGGGAGGGAGGAAGGATGGAAGGTAGGAACAAACGAACGGACAAAGGAAGGAAGGAACCGACAAACAGAATGGTAAACATCAGTCATCAGCATGTGAACGTACAAGTATTTGTGCATGAGCTGGTCCAAGTTAGCTGGTCCAACACCCACAGACAAGGAAAGCATGTACATCCTAGTATCCCTCACCTTTACTGGGCTTGTCTTCTGTGGTGTTGGCCAATAGTGGGGCCGAAAGGACGTGCATGCAGTGCTTGTAGAAAAAGCTCAGGAACTCTGTCTTCTCCGTCTTCTGCAAAAGGAAAGACAGCCACATCATCAGCAGGCCAAGAATTACTCTGACCAAGGAATTATGAAGCTTGGCACCACTGCATGTAGGCCTATCATGTAGCAGAGAGACCAGGGTGGATGTTTAGCTGAACAAATAGAAAGATCTGGACATTGCAATTAGGATTTTGTACATGCAACATGAAAGACATTATTATTGTATGTAGAAGTATCCATACTAAGAAAGAATTCTATTACTTCCATTGTGTCCTTTTATTTGTTGGTATAACAACGAACCCATATAACTCTTACAGAGAAAAAATAAGGTTTTGGGGAAATGTAGTTGTGATCATGTAGAAATGGAATCTTGAAAAAAACAAGAAGGTGATCGCACACACTGATTGCGTTTCGGCAGTTAAGCCTTCATCAGGGAAGCCTGTGATAATGCAGTCACCAATATTGCAATGCAATATTGCAATTCTACAGCATTTTGTGATTAACTTAATTAAGTTCAAGTTTACGAGCTTGTAGGTCTGCTATTTGTTTAAGAATCGAAGAACGACTGACATTTTTAGAATCTGATCTCAGGTCAGAATGGGTTAATCAGACCAGTGTGTGTCCAGTGGAAACCTCGTATGAATCTGATCTCAGGTCAGAATTGGCTAAGACATGAGGCTAGGTTACTCGTTATCGGCAAGGCAAGGTGTGTGCAGCGCCAGCCGGTCAACTCACGTTAGCTGTAGCCAGCATGTTCTCCGGGTCCACGAGGGTCCGTAGCAGACCCATAAGCTGCACAGCTCCACCCAGCTCTGGGTCAGTGTCACAGATCATGTGTTCTATGATCAGGTTGATCAGCAGGATGTCCTGGGGGTGACAAACGACGATAACACAAGTTGACACAACGATGACAATCCCATCTGTTATTGCACAATACACTTCAGTAACAACAGACATCAGTTGTTGCACAATACAATACACAACACATAAATCCCCTCAGTTGTTGCACAATATACAACACATGAGTAAAGAAAAAGAATCATCAGTTTGCTGCACAACACACAGCATTATCAGTAGCAAACCAATCATTGTTGCACAATGCACAACACTGAACATATTCCGATACGAAAATGCTGACTTCTGGATGAGGCTATAGAGGGTATGCGCGTGACATCATCATCAAACCCGGACATTATGCAGGAACGTGCCTACTGAGTGGCAAAAAACGACTTTCTGGCCTTGACAGCCCATGCATCCACACAGAAAAGTCCTTTCTGATTGCATTGAACAACATTAAACAATGTTAAAATCACTTTGCATGTTACTTTGCCACTCGATTTGCCATTCACTATAACCCATTTTGACCTGAGATCAGATTCTAAAAATGTCTTCTACATCCTGACACTTTTCTGAAAAAGCTATGTTTCTATGTCAGTCGTTTTCTTTTCTTTTTTTAATAGCAGACCTACAAGCTCATAGCGCGCCACTCGGTGGCTCGCTATGAGCTTGTAGATCTTCTATTTTTCAATAGCTAAAAGCATAACATAATGCTAACACCAAAAGGGGTTCCCACCCAAAATGGGTTTTAAGCATGCACATACCCTCTATTCCTAGACGTCGGCTGTTTTACAACAAGGGTTAATAGTGAGCTGCTTCCATGGGCTGTACTCACGTCATCGTTCTGCTGAGACTCCTGCATGACAAACTCTCGTACCATGGAGGGGTTGTACTCCACCAGATAGGAGAAGATATCCGTGGCCGCCCCACGCACCTGCACGTCATCCATCCCCTAGTTCAACAAGACACACTGGATTCATTTCTGAGACCAAACTCAATGAATTCACATGAACAAGTTACGGTGGCGAATACCTTTTACGTAGCCTGGACACCATTTAATTTCGGCATATGATCCGGGCGAGAGCGGACGATATCGTTACGTCATGTTGTAGTATTGTTTTGTAGTCGACAGGCTACAACAAACCCGAACTTCCTTTTCCCTCAAACCGATTTTTCTCAATAAAGAAGAGCTTTTATTGTTATTCTTCCGGTTTGAGGGAAAAGGTAGTTCGTGTTTTTTTGTTCCTGCCTGTCGACTACAAAACAATACTACAACATGACGTAATCATCCGCTCCCGAGCGGATCATATACCGAAATGAAACAGAGACCAGGCTTTCCTCCGAGGTGGTGGAAAGCCTGGTGGGCGAGGGTTCCTTTTACATATTTTATTTTCCTTCTCCTCTCTGTGTAATTTTATCATAGGTATGTTGTGGAGTGGAAGAGTTTATGTCCCTTAGTTACAGAACTGTGAACATGTGTACAGTATATAATTGTGTAGGCAATAGTTATTTGTTTTTATTTGTTTTTTATTTTCATCACAAGCTGTGACAGGACGCGTTAATCAGTTATGGAAATTGAAGAAAACTGTTATTGGTTCTGCAAAGAATAAATAAAAAACACTTTCTTCTGTGCATTTCTACCTCATTTTGACTGTCCATGACATTATTTAAAAGGCCACAAGCATTGTGTCAGGTTTGTCTTGTCGTCTTTGCACTGACAAAATGTTAAGCGGTTAATTTAAACAGATTCACCTGAAAGATAATGCAAACACCCTGAACACACATTTAAACAATACAAATAAAAACTGCACCATTCTATGCCCTGAACATCTGTACTGTGGATCACTCACCAGTATCACCTCTAGTGCTGGCAGAATGCCCATGTTTGACAATGTCTTGAAAAAGGCGTCTCTGTTTTGAGGTTGTAACGTTTGTGAGAATGCACAAAATTCCTTTAGAAAGTTTACCTAGAGAAGAGAGAGACAGTGCAAGAGTAAGACACAAGTGTAAGAGTGGACACAATGCTTAAATGGTAGTAGTACTGCTTGCCTTGAACCATATAGGGCTGAAATACAGCAAATAAATAATACATAATTAATACAGTGGTTCTCAAAGTGGGGTCCAGGGAACCCCATGGTTCCAAATGGACTCTTGCAAGTCTGTAACTAACATTTGATCACTGATTTGGGGGTCTTAGAAATTACAAAGTTTGAGAAGCACTGCATTAATAGAGCAATTGGTTTAGTTATGTATCATGTAAATATGTATATTATAAAATGTTATGTTTTTGACTGCTGGGTAAACATATTAAGCCAATATCATTTCCTATAAATTAAATGGGTTACCAGAGTAATCAAAAAGATTGTACATTTTAATCAGCTACTTGCAGTAGCCCTAGTGGAGTGGAAATCTTGCTTTGGCATACCAGTTCGTGTCTTTTGTCATCGTCTGTGGCCTCGTCCGTGAGCTGTGCAAAGAGGTCTGTCAGAAACTTCTCGTCATCCTACCGCCAAATAGGTGGACATAAAGGGGGAGACATGGATGAGGTAGGGGTAATGGAGGAGGAATTCCACCATTGACACTCAGGCCCCTTTTTCACCAAAAAGGACTTTGGTTCTGGAACTTGTTCTGCCGTGTACTGGTTCCCAGTTCAGGGCTGTCAATTTTTAGTGGAAACACTCTGAACTGGTTCAAAATTAGGCAGGAAAAGAAAACGGAACCGGGTCAACCCTGGTGGAAAAGGGGCCTCATTTTAGTCCTGGGTCAGAGCTCAAAAGGTGTGCTCCACAAATCTGTCATCAAGTGTGGTAGCTGATTTAAACCTGCAAAGAATGACCTTTTTTCTATCTAGAATATGTGTTTTCTCTCTCAGAAATCTAGTAGTGAACATGAAGTGAAAACCTTTCAAACCAACTAAGTCATTATAAACGCAAGCCTGTTTTAGTTATTGATTTTCATGCATTAACAGTACTGGTGGGTGGGAACATATAGTTGGCCAAAATCAATCAATAAAATGTGTGCTGCAAGATACCAGGGCCAACTTCAAATCACCAGGACACTGGTTACTTTGTTGGTTCTTCAAATCACAGGTTGCCAAGAAGACTCATGCTCATGGCCAGAAGGGAAGCATGTAAGAGACCAATATATATCAGTGGACGTAGACCTTCATATAACACAGTATCTAGGGCTGTCACTGTCAGCATCATGACAGTTTACTTGACGATTACATTCTTATGCAGATATCAGTTTTTGTCATTGAACGTTGGAACATAGGAATACATTTATAGTTTATTTATATAAACAAACATTGCACAGGGCAGGCAGATATGACAAATAACTAAAATATATGAAGAAATTACTGACATACTTTATACTAAACATATTGGGGAAAAAACGATCTACAAGCTCACACCGCGCTGTAAGCGGTGTGAGCTTGTAGATCTGCCATTTCCGCTATTTTTGGAAAACGTTTGACAGGCCAAACAGTATCATCAGAGTCAACACCACATGCCAGTTGTAGTTTTCCTCTCGCGCAGCGTAACTGATTTACACAACACTCCTCCGTCTCTATGGAGACAGCCATACATAAACACTGCTGAGTTGACACAGTAGGAAAACAAAGGTCACGTGACTATAAAACACTATCAGAGGAGCCAAAAAGACTGTGTAAAGCACAATGGGCCATGAAACAACTTCATACATATAATGACTGTAATGTGCTGCTCTGCTTCATAAGAAAATATATTTAAATTCACAGCGGTTAAAGGTGTATTCACATTCTCATGTAACTCAATGTAAGGACATTGCACGACACGTCGCATCTGTAAAGAGTCTCGACAGTCGACAAGCCCAAACCTTATTGATTTTTGGGTCTCACTACCTTCGTAACCAGGTCTGTGACAGAACCATGTTTCAATCTCCATCCCTAGTTATAACAGGCTATGTCAGGGTAACTCTCAAGTGGGGGGAAAAAAAGACAAATGCTTATACAATCAAGCAGCTCTACATGCACGTGTCGTACAATCCTTCATAGACGTTGTACCCTGTAGAGGTCAGCCCTGCTCACCTGAAGCATGCCGACGATCTCCACCTTGTTGAAGAAGATGAAGGAGTGCAGGGTAGACAGCATGTTCTCCTCGAACACCGAGGGTGTGGGCAGCACCATGTCCTGGATGTACTGCACGCGGTACGTCTGGTGGATCTTCTGCCGCAGCTCTGGGTCCGAGATGGGGATCACCTCCTTGAAGCGAGCCGTCTTGGTGAGGAACTCCCGGTGACACCGTGGCTGCGGCAGCGCTGGGTCGAACTCCAGGCAGCCGATGACGTCCATGATGCACTCCTCGGAGAACATGACCTCAAACAGGGCAGTGCGATTCAGCAGGAAGATGCCCTTGATGATCTCGTAGATGTGGTGCAGCCCCTCGCGGTTCTCCAGGTCCTCGCACACGCGGAACAGTTCCAAGAGCTTGCGGATGTAGCCCTCGTTCTCCACGGCCAGGGCCAGCTTCTCTCGGCGCAGCGGCGAGGGCAGCGAGGAGGCCACCAGCTCAGCCAGGTCCTCCAGGCGGTTCAGCTCGCACGGCGGAAGCTCCAGGCCCGGCGAGGACATGTCGTCAAAGCGCTCCTCCTCAGACTCGTCCACCACGTCCTGGGTGATGTCCACCGACGGGTCCTTCCCCTGGACCTGCAGAGAAGTCACACAACAGCCCGACTAACATCAGTGATTGAGCTAAGGAGTGGTCGCAGGAGTCCAGTGGTGATCAATTGCAGACAGTCAAACACAAAAACAAGTTACCTGGCAAATTTTCTCCCAGATCTCATCGCAACCAGCTTTCTCCTGGAAGCTGAGAGCCAGGTCATAATTCTCCGCCTCCGACCATACTATCAACGTGTCCTGTACACAAAATGAACACGTTTACTATAAACAGTTACGTCACAAAAACGAGGCATTACTACTGTGTGCATCGTTTTATGAACTGACCTGTTGCTTCTGGTAGGCTGTGTTGGGGTTGATTTTTGACTCGAGCAGTAGCGAACCTGCAGAGAGAACCAGATGCACATTCAACCAGAGCTGGTACAGGGTGTGCATAAATAGTAAATACCCCCAAAATACTAATTACAGATAAAATATAATAAAGCAGATGTGCCAGATGATTGCCTTTGCGGGCCATGAATTTTGTGGTGGTGGCAGATCAGTCTGGATCAGGATTACTGGGGACTAAATTCAACTAGATCAGCTTGTGAAGCTGGCATGTTCAGTTTGCTGCAGGTTACAACGCGTGTGTGCGCGCGCGTGTGTCAATGCATTTACAGCTGATACGGCTGTGCCACACTCATCAAGTAGAAGTGTCCTTTGCTGCACTAACTATTAAACTAACAAAGTGGAGTAGTTGACCCAAACTTCAGATTTAACACTAAATTAAGAGCATGAACTTGAGCTCTCCTTAATCTAGAAACCACATAATGTATATGTCATGCCATCTCATAGACAATTAACTAGATTCTGGCAAGATGGACGCATTCTAGCCTTGGATCAAGACTATTATCATAGATGTATTTTTATCGAGTCTGACATTTTCTTATGTACCTATATATGTAAGCAACGTACCTATATATGTAATCAAATGTGAGACAAATACTATCTATGATAGTCTGGACTCTGGATCCAAGGCTAGCCCCTCTCGGAACCCTCCATAAAGCTTTTCTGAAATTTGGATGTTGCTTTGTGTAGGGTCCCTGTCCATATCTATATTTTCGTATGGGAATTTTGGAACGCGGACATAAATATGCTCGCTAACATCGTATCTGCGGCGTTTGACGGCCTTTTTTTGTTCTTCTGAATTCGTGAACTATTAGTACCTATACATACCGCTGCGAATATCTCCTGTGGCGCGGAAGCCGTTAAGTATTTTTAATCTTTGTTTGACCGATTTGGTCGCTTTGATTCTTCTTGTTTATTTACCGTTTATTGTACCGCCTCCCGGTGTGCGGTTGGCTTGTGTCGGCTACGTTCCTGCCTCTGATCTGCTCTGTCATAGCTATAGCGCCACTAGCTAGCCAGATAGGCGGTACAATGAGGTGTCAATAAACAAGGAAGGAAGAGAAGAATCAAAGCGACCAAATCGGTCAAACAAAGATCAAAAATACTCAACGGCTTCCGCGCCACAGGAGATATTCGCAGCGGTATGTATAGGTACTTAAAGTTCACAGATTCAGAAGCCCTCAGAAGAAAAAAAGCCGTAAAAGAGCGCAGACAGGCCGTATTCACAGTGTTTGTTTTATTTATGTCCGCGTACCAGGTGGCAGGGTACTGCTGGAACAGGACCCCATGGTCTGGGTCGTAAAAAATGTCAGAAACTTCAGTACCATTGGGTTCTGCTTGGAGGGCTAGATCCAAGGCTAGACTCAATCCAAAAGTGCTTTACAGCTGTAGTAGTACATCTTTATAAGACACATAATTAACATGTTGTAATGTTTCACCTACCATCACTCTCTGCTCGCACCAGCAGAGACGTGCCTTTCAACCTCTCCACATAGCCAGACGAGACGTGTCCGGTCCCACGGTCGTCCCACTGCCTGTCCTCATTGAGGGTATAAACTTTGACTCGACGACGGGTGTCCGTCATCCTTGCAGGTGGTCGTGACCGCTCCCCTCCTCCTCCTCCTAGACCCCAGTCTAGGTCGTGTCAACTGGTTACCTCACGTCAACTCTCAGATCCACTTGTTACGTTTGTCCAGGCAGTAATTGCAGTGCAGCTGATGTAACTCAGCAGTCAGCGGGAGCCAACAACCGTTTTGTTTTGAGCCAGGTCAAAACTAGTATCTAGGTGTAATCTGTGGTTTAAGAAAATACAATCTGATTATTATTCTGCCCAAAACTCCCTCAAAACTAGCCTCACGCGACAGTCTCCAGCTTATAGAACATTCTTCTTGCAGCTCAAACTATAAACACAACACGTCGGGTAGATTGTTATGTATCAAAGGGTCTAACGTGATCCAATCTTCTTGACAGACTTGCGACATTCAGAATAAGAGCATCTGCTTGTGTTCACTGACTCGAGGTACAGTCTGTACGCTGGCCGACAATGTTAGCTCGTAGCGTTATAGTTAGCAAACCTAGCTAGTCCGCTAGCTGCCTACGCTCAACATGTTCAACGCTAAACACACACGTTATACCAAAGAGACGCAGATCGCGCGCCGATAACATCATTCCACGTTTGCGGACCCGCAAACCATTTGTTTTAAGATAAAGACGGACGTGTTTTTTTTGGATCACGAATGTCAATAATGCACTAGCTTGGCTAACGTTAGCTGCTATTTCTTGCCCAAGTGTTCCGCCATGTTCTGGCTCGGGGCCGCGGAGAGACCCGTCTCTCCTTTATTGGGATCCCTGCATTCCACACAAAAAAAAACACGCAGATCAACACGCTGAAATCGTGTAATTCCTTTGTGATTACGCTTTACATTATAATGCTATTTGCCATTCATTCCCGAGGTCTTGCTTCGATAATTGCTAACTGACCCCCTCTGTGAGTTTTCAGCCATCTTGGGTCCCTTCAGAATCTGTACGGGGTTTCCAGCACAGCAACAACAGGGCAACCAGACACATTTAAAGACGCAGTACAGGCGAAACTCAAGTTACTCAACAGCAAGCAAATAGTAAAATAAAACGTACACAAGTTAAATATAAATATCAGTAGTATACTGTATGGCGAAATAAACAATTACGTTGAATTTGTTTAAGCTTAACTGTTTTTGCATTAACTATAGTTAGTCATATTAAATTCATAACTTGACTTCAAGAGGCAATCCATTCATTTGGAATACATTAACATCCCTCCATTCCACAATAATATTCTACCATGGTTCAATTTGTTTCCAAAAAATTAACAGTATCGCGTTCAACGTATGTTGAACATGAACATATGAACATATATTATGAACGTATGTTGTTTGGAGCACAGGAACTGGAGTTAGGCTTTGAAAATTCTTATTAATCGTCTGGCCTCATTTACAAAGTTTCACAAATTTTAACTGTATACAAAGATGGAACACAGAAACCAGTTTGTAAACAATAGTTTATTCACTTTAAATCAACAAAAACACACAAGTAGCAGAACGTTGATGTCAGGAAAAAAGAACCCTTTGAAAACATGTAGGAAATATTGCCTTTCACATGTCCAATGATGCTATATTAACATGAAATATGGAAATGAAAACCGCTGGGATCACTGAAATCACACAACAATTCACCTTGTTGAATAAAAAAAGAAATAAATCACCCTCCATCAACAGCGGGTTCAAATCCAACTTTCCAGTACAGGTATAAAACAATGTCACATAACTGTTTTACAAAGTCAAAATGTGAAAAGAAATATTAGTTAAAACAAAAATTGGCCTGTCCCATGATCTATCCCATGGAGCATTTCTTCCAATGGAGTCCGTGCAGCAAACATCCCTAGGATCAACACAGCACCAAATTACAGGCTGACAAATGTAATGCCAAGGAACAATTTCAGACACATTACACTTTTAGACTGCATGGTACCAGAGCAACTTGTGTCTTCTCACCTTTTTAAGTTTTCCAAAATTAGTACCTAGTATTTATTTTTTGGAACTTGGAACCTCTGACGAGGTTCCAAGCCAGCTCTCAAATAGCCATTTTGATAGCCAGCTATCAAAATGTTATGTGGAAACACTGCAGACAATTTGTTGGTCAAGGAGAAACCACATGAACCCTAGAAAGCCTTTTCTGGTCATGTCGAGCATTGTGATGTGTTGTGAGCTTGTAGACTGGCTATTTTCAGTGAAGAAATTTGGTGTAGCACACTTTCTCATGAGCTCCAGCCTGGACGTGATGGGAAAAAGTGTGCTACACCAAAACGTCCAGGGATCACCAGGTGTCTGAAACTCTGAATGGACCGTTACAGGTCTGTAACACAAAGTGCATGAATGAAACCAAATGGTCCCTCACTGGTCCATTTGTACAGTGCAAGTAAAATGAACACTGGATTTTACCATGTAAATTGGTTATTGTACACTCTCAGAGTTACAAACCTGTAAGGGTACGTCATTGGACCACTGGTGGCCCCCGGACACCACAGGCGTTGAGACCCAGTGGTGTAGAGGGGGAAACCCAGTATATAGGGTGGTTAAACTTTTGAACTAGGCGTTATCAGAACAGTTTGTTTGACTGTGCAATAGATATAGTTTCCGAAGCCATTGTTCTTTAGCCTCTACTGTGCAGTGTTGGAAACGTATATAACATATGGGGTATCATATGCAGTGGAAAATAAAGTACATGCTACCAAAAGCAGGTCAAGTCGAGCTGGTACTAAGCAGTGGAAAAGAGCTTCAAGAAAGAACGCCCATTTTCTCTCTCGTCTTGAACCAGTTTATTATACCCACCCATTCCCTCTATTATTTGAAATCCCACCCCATATCAATCTGACGTTATCCCTATACACACACACACATCTTAAATAAGTTTGGGAAATGTCAAGATCAAGTTGTTAAATTTGGTTACGTGTAAATTCATTCATTTGGGTCAGCTACATGCAGCTTAACTTGCCCAACACTGGGTTTAATTTTTTATTTGATGTTTGGGTTTTTTCAGTAAGAATTGAAGCTCGAATACCTGCACGTTAGCCTGGGCACCATTTCAATTCGGTATATGATCCGGGCGGGAGCGGATGATATCGTTACGTCATGTTGTAGTATTGTTTTGTAGTCGACAGACAGGAACAACAGGCGGCGGCAACTTCCTTTTCCCTCTCAATAAAAGCTACAGATTACGAGAGCTTACGTAACAATATCATCCGCTCCCACCCGGATCATACGGACTTTTGAAACAGAGACCAGGCTTTCCTCCGAGGTGGTGGAAAACCTGGTGAGGAGAGGTTACCTGCACGTATAGTGGAGTAAGCCAATAGGTCTATTAAAGTTAATTGATAGGCCTATTAGCTATGATTCATTGTTATCTGCAGTGTTGGGCAAGTTAAGCTACATGTGCAAAACAGTGATACAATAGCTAATAGGCCTATTAATTAACTTTAATAGACCTATTGCTTACTCCACTATAGTGCAGATATACGAGCCTCAATTCTTACTGGAAAACAACATCAAATAATTAAAACCAGTGTTGGGCAAGTTAAGCGACATGTAGCTGACCCAACACTGAGTGTAATAGGGTATATCGATCCCAAGTCTGTAACAGAGACAACCTGTACCTTCGTCTTTACTTCCCCGCCTGCTGGGCCTGACGCCGCAGCAGCACGTATATTTTCTCCTTGATCCAGTCTTTGTTGTATGGCTGGTATGTTTGAGTGTCAGCCCTGTACCTGGATATAAAGAAAAAGGCATACTACTTACTTACATTGGTCATAGTCCCCAGTTCATGTCATGACCATTTCCTAGCCACAAGTAACTTGGACGTTATCTGCATAGTGGCAACAAGCTCCATTGACATCCCATTCACAAAATCCTATTTGATTGAAAGCTGGGTTATCCTTTTTATGATCAAATTCATGGCAAACTGTTTGGGCTTTGAATGGGCTGTCAATGGAGCGTGTTACTTAGTTGTAGATAGGATCCAAGTTGCTTGCAGGTAAACATTTTCCTACAATCTGGCACTGAATTAGTACTTTAAGAATAAATCAATGATTTATTCTTATATAAATCAATGATTTAAAATCATACTTACACAAGGCAGCTCAGGTCTGCCAGGTCGTCAATGAAGTCAAACAACTGACTGATGTCATACGTGATGGAGGGACTGTTGGGATTCATCCTCTTCAGGTGCTCCTCATACATCTTGCAAACACCTGTATGCAAATGCAGGGCATGATGATTCAATGAATGCTTCAGCAATGGCCACAGATAGAAAATGATGCAAGGTTTTAAAAATAAAACTGTACCAAAGGTTGTTGTTTTTATGAAAGGAGGGCACAGTACTACATAGTACTTACTAAGTAAGTTATCATGATACTAAAGGACGGGGTACACCGTAGTTTGTCAAAACATGTTACATATCGTGATAAAAAAAAAATGAGAATCCAGCTTATGACTCAAACTCACCTTCCATACATTCATTCACCGACTCATAGTCAGCATATGTGCGGCCCTCTGGTCTCTTTGTTGGCTGGACAAGCAGGATTGTATGCGACTGTAAGAACAGAAAAATATATTAATTTTATTTAGTTTATGTCTCAGACGATATATTAAATAGTCTCAACATTTCACCAAGTCAACATTGAAATATAAAAGTATGCTGTATTCTTCGAATGAACACGATACGTTCAACGTTAACAAATGATAATACTATGGCTCAAAATGATTAAAGGTAAAGTCGCCGTGTGGGTATTTGGAGGACGATGATACCGAAACCAAGTATGTTAATGGTATTTGTTTTTTTTGGTACGCTACCAAATTAAACGTCATTTCGAAAATGATCAGTTAATTTAGCCAATCCATAGTTATAGTTTAGATCAAAGTAGAAATAAAAGGTTTAATTTCGGGAGTCAGATGAGTCTACCGAGGACATAATAAATGGGTCAAACTCATTGGTTTGCCACAGTAAACGAGAGCCTCGTAGTTAGCTTAGCTGCATTAGCTTAGTAGCATCAAACACAATACCTGGATAATGGAGCTTCCAATTTCCTGAAATGTAAACAAAACACACTCACCATGTTTGTGGGGACCGCAATCTTGGAACTTTCGTCTTTTGGGTGTTAAACCGAGTATAATGTGCAAATATGGTCAAAAACTAATTTTCGACGCAGAAGCAGCCTCTAGCAGTGAAGATTCAACGGAAATGAATGATACAATATTCTTCCGGTTAGAAGCTTCTTGCCTTCTTCTTCTACTGCGGTTCCGGTTGGAAGCGGCTAGAGAATTTTCCAAAATAAAGGTAATATATATATATATATATATATATATATATTACCTTTATTTTGGAAAATATATATTATTTTTTAAAGTTCTAACAACCAAAACTACTACAGTATGTCTCCATTTATTTTTATTTATTTATTTTTTGTTGAGTGGTGCCCTTACAGAGCTCTGTGTGTGGCTGGCTGGGTGGCTGGCTGGGTGGGTGTGTCAAACACCATGGTTGTTTTTCACCACCTGTGCGCAACCTAACACACACGCACATATTAACTGTATATATGGTAATTTCGGGTGTGCCAGTACAGTACAGTGACAGTACAGTACAATACAGTAGACTGTCACTAGAGGGTACAGTAGAGGGACCCCCACACGTCATTTCTCAACCGTTTCGGCTCGCCGGATGCGTTCCTTCTGGAACTTGAACATGGAGCAAGCCATTGCAGGGATAAAAGAACACATGTAAATAATGTGTTAAAACGTTATAGTTCTGCTGAGAATGCAGAGCATCTCAAGCTGATACAGCTATGCACTCAGGATGCACACCTGACCTCACCTCACTTTATTAAAAATATAAAGTATAACCTTTTGATTGATTGATTGAAATATTTATTAACAGTTTGCAGAATTACAGTACATTCAAGCACAAACTCAATACAGAGACTGTTAACTGCACGTGGATGACCCAATAAAGCATTACACTTGTTTACAAGAGGGTCCACCTTGTTCAATTCATCAAAACATTTAGAGACGTACAAATAGACACTTCTATATAAGCCAAAGAACAGAACAGGAATTCATCATAAAGGAGGTGAAAAGGGAAAAGAAACATATGTGAGGGGAAAAAGGGGTGGGTGGTGAGGGGGGATTTTGATTTTACGGGGGCCAGTTTAGAATTGCAGCCGTCCGTAGGTGCCCTTTGAGAGCGGTTTTGAAGGAGTGAAGGTATTTGCATGTCTTAATGACTGTTGGTAGGGCGTTCCACATTTTGGTGGCATAGGAGCGAAAATAATTTACTCCCTTGTTTGTGCCGAATCTGGGTTGTACATGGTTCGTTGCACTCCCTCTGGTGTTGTGGGTGTGAACTTCGTCTAGACAGGTACATGGGTATCTTGGTGGTGTATTGAATCTTGTGGACCAGACCCATTGCAAGATGCTGTACTCTGTCGTTGACCCTAAGCCATTCCAGCCTGTCAGAGTGGGCAGGGGTGAGGTGGGTTCGGGGGGTGAGGTCAAGTAGGAGCCTGACCAGTTTGTTTTGGGAAGTCTGGAGCCTTGTTTTAAGGTGCTGTGGTAGCAGGAGGTGCATGCACAGTCAAAGAAACCGTGTGGGGCTCCTGTTAAGGTCTTCAAGTTGTTTTTGTTGACTAGTGAGGAGATCCTGTAAAGGAATCTTGTTCTTTGGTTGACTTTTTTGATTACGTTGGTGGCCATTTTATCACCGGAAAGATTAGCCTCCAGGATGGAACCTAGGTAGGTAATTTCATCTTTACGTGTGATAATATTGTCACCCACTCTAACCAAGAAGCCATCTGCCTTGCTGAGATTACTATTTGAAGAGAAGAGAGTGTTCCATTTACAGTGAAGGTCTTCTCCATGAATTCAAGGCTTCATAGGGTATGTATATTGATAGAAAATAAGTCATTGTTTGGGTGAACTAATCCTTTAAGCCTATTTTAATATAGGATTGCATGCATGTAGGCCTATTCAGCTCCCTTTTCACGGAACTCATTAGAGATAATTGCTTAAAGAAGTTTGTCACTCCTGAAGTTGAAATATTATGAAGCTGCCGAGTACTGTCTACTCTTTGTTTACTCAAGATCTACAGCTTTTATCCCCAACTCTGATGGTTTAGAAATATTTAACTTTTCTTATAAAAATGAATGCGATGTATCTGACAGAGGGAAGTTTTATGTTATTATCTACTGTACAGTATCTATGAAAATGCACCAAGTCTCTGTAAGTATGTACGTACGTCTGTAATCCACGTAACTCTGAAACCGTTCACACCACCATACACAGGGAGTGCAGTGCCCAGTGTTGAGTCTGTCGGATAGCCGGTTGTCCAGAACCAGCACAAAAGCCTCTGCCCAGGCTCCAGACAGGGCCCAAATCCAGATCACCCCTAGATCTCCATATATGGAGCTGGCCTGTTCTGACATCACAATGATGCGCGTCCTCGCCCTTTATTAGCCAATTGATCACACCTCACTGTTTTAGTAACAATAATGCACAAACACCCTGTTCATCAGTACAGACAGTTTATCGATTCATTTTAACGAGAGTGGTCAGTCTGGTCACATTGAAGTAAGCAGTTATGTTTTTTTTTCATACAGTACATTGAACAGCACAACATTCTTTAGATTGTGACAATGCAAGATGGAGAAAAGGAAAACACTGTATGAAAGCAACATGAGTTCTTATATGCAGTCACAGGTTACACATCTAATACCATTATTATCTTTTTTACCATTATACACTTTCTGTGTGTGTGTGTGTGTGTGTGTGTGTGTGTGTGTGTGTGTGTGTGTGTGTGTGTGTGTGTGTGTGTGTGTGTGTGTGTGTGTGTGTGTGTGTGTGTGTGTGTGTGTGTCATGACTCGTACATGTGCAGCACATGTACGAGTCATGACACACACACACACAGCACGATGTGCACATATGTAGCCTATGCAGAGAATCTGACTCTGATTCATAATTCATTCCATGCTAGGTATTGCCATGAGCACCGTTATGCTCTTGACCTGTAACCTCTTCTGGTTGGCACTCTCCTTGCGGTCGCTGGTTCCCTCACCACACCGCACTGCCTCTGGCATTCGTCCAGGGTCATGAAGTTGTTGGCATTGCCGTGGCAACTTCCATACCAGAATTCGGTACATTTGCGAGTGGCTGAGTCATAGTAGAACCTGATCTTCCAGGTGTCGCAGGAACCCGCTTCACGCCTCAGAGAGCATACATCACGGGCAGGGCTGCCCAAGGGTGTGACCTAATGACAAAAAAAAACACATTATAAAATATGAGATGTTAAATTAACTATATAAGATACCAATACAATACATTATTGAATATATCTGCCATGTTTCTTTGATCTAAAAAGGATTTGTTGCCAGACAAGCCTCCATCGTACTATTCAACTATGAAAATCCATTTAGCTGGTGAATGTTTTTTAGCTGAACTCAAATAAGAGGACTAAACACTTAGTTGGCTCATACCCAAAGAGAGTCGGGTTCTGCTTGGAATAGAAATTGTAGACAGTTCTTACCACAGTTCTTGCCACAGGAGCCACATATTCAGGAGCCACATAGTCAGGACATCCTGCCATTCCAAATCCCTGAGCTGGAGTCACCCCATCCCTACAACAACCAAACCTGAAGAAGAAAGACTTGTCAATCCATAGATATTGAAGTATAGAACATAACTCTAGACATGGCAAATTGACAACATAACTTTCCTGTTCACAACCACTGACTTATGCTGCGAATGTGATGCTTACGGATACCATAATCAAAGCTTCTTTGATTATGAACAAACCCCTTGTGAATTAATTATTTACTTCCTCTTCCATGTTTGATACATAAGCACAGTGTTGCTATGAGTGGAACTGGAAATGTCAATTCATTCTGTACTGTATTCTGTGCACAATACTTGAACAATAAAAATAATGCATTCAAGTGAAAAGAGTAGCAAAGCAACTACTGGTATGAGATGGAACTCTATCAATCATATCAGTGAAATGGTTAGGAGGGAGTTCAGGAAGTGGTCCGCACCTGGTATTAATACAGTCTCCAACGGAGCAGCCTTCATATCTGGGTCCAGTGGCGGAGCTATGGCCATCAGGACAGCAGCCGTAGTATGACTGTGTACAGCGTGGGGCACTCACTGTGGGAAAATGCTCATAGTCACTGTTTGCATTTGAATGGGAAAGTAAACACACACACATGTATATGCGTCCAAAAACACCACAGACTTGTGCTAACTCATGTATGTTATGCTTATTTTTTGTTGATATTTAGGACCACATGGTGGATAGTTAGGCTATTTCTGTCTGTTTTATTTTGTTATTTCAATATGGCCTTTGGTTGTGAGGTGGAAATAGTTTATTGTGTTTGTTAGAAACCAGTGCAATCATGGTCTAGACTAGACAGAAAATTACAACATGCAGGTAGATGTTTCTTATAGCCCGAGGATAGACTCTCTCAAAACTGGTTTATAATGCTTAGTTCTTCAAGTGTATAATGTGCATTACACAGTAAAACCATCAGTGTTGATGATTTAGCTTCATGTCTGAAATTCCCATGTTTACCTCCCCTTACTTTTCATGTGACTATTTTGGGAGTGACACATGCCATGCGTATAATTAAATGCACATCGCGTGTTCAAACATGAATATATTATGAAATACTTTGAATAAAACATGCCTTCTATGCTCTGCATACCTGATGTCTCTCCTACAACATAAGGGAAAAATCCTCTCATGGTGCTCTCATGATTCCGTGGGTCCTGAACACTTGGGACCACTGAAAAGAGACACATTTTGATGAACGGACAAGCACAGTTATAGACCCCCCCAAATAAAAGAGTGTTCACCAGAGATGTGGCTCACCTTGCGCTCCAGGACAAGCCTGTGAGTTGCAGGCCTCCACGGTAGCGGGCCTGCTATGGGTACCACACCTGTCTTCCGCATAGGGATGGAGGTCCAGATCAAAACAGGCGACCCTTCTCTCCCTCACGCCACCACCACAGCTCCTTGTGCACTGCAGAAAGAGTTAAAGAGAAATCCTTTAAGGCAGGGGTGTCAAACTGGTGATCCGCGGGCCGCATGCGGCCCGCGACGTCGTCTTCTGCGGCCCGGGGGTTGGTGTCTAAAACCTGATTTAACACTACCTCTGAGCCAGTGCTCTGAGGCGAGCAGCAGCTACAGAAGGGAGGGGGAGAGGGAGGAGGGAGCGCGCGCCTGTACAATTTCACATACATTTTCCCTGGTTTCCAGGGAAAATGTATGTGAAATTGTAACCTGTAAAAGTATTTGTTTCTTATCGTTTCATTCCATTCCTCTCCTCTGTTCACTTTCACTTACCAGTCCATAGTCAGTTACGTGCCAGGCGACACTCATGCTACAGGCAGGCTTGCGGCAAAGCTGGACATCAGTGGGACGCGCCACACCTCTACAGGCATGGTCACCCAGACGTTCTCCTCCGGCTCCGACACAGAACACCTCCCTGGTCTGCTGGCCATCCCCGCAAGTCACCGAACACTGTCCGCCATTAAAGGTATATTCAGTGATTTCACTTAATTCAAATATCACTTATTTTTTTGTTTTGTTGTGATAATCCTCCCTACTATAGAGTGTGCTGGCCATATAAGGAGTTCCTCCCTGTCCCCAGTTAACCCCTGGGGGTCAAAAAACCTTAGGTTTCGTTTTTGACTCTCTATCCTGATTGGACGAAAGGCTGGCAGAGCTACCAACCTGCACACATTTTGTGTACCAACCACGCAATTCTAGGTGTCTATAGTTGCGTGGTTGGTACACAAAATGTGTGCAGGTTGGTAGCTCTGGGCTGGGTCCCACAGCCAAAAACGAAACCTAAGGTTTTTTGAGTGAAATCACTGAATATACCTTTAAGGGAGAAAGAGCAACATTTTATTTTTTGAGTCACAGCTACCACAATGAGAGAATATTCAAAGTGGCTCAAACCAAATTGTTATTGCATAGATTCTCTGTTGAATGCTAATCACTATGGAGGTCCTAATAGAAGAGTTTGGGTAATGCATTTTCATTGTTATATGGGAAACTACATGGCACCAACCGCGGTGAAACTGCCAACGCTGTATTCCGCCGCACCAGTGGCACCACTGTGACCTGCATGTGCATCACCACCTGTGGCAGCACATGCGTGCAGGTTGCAGGCTTGTTGACTGGCTGGCCTCAGCATGCGCTGGGTGATGCAGTAAGTCGCGTCCACCACACGGCCAGTCGCTGAGTCCTGAAGCACACAGTCCACGCTGCGGTACTGCATGCCTCCGTTGCACGCGGCAGAGCACTCGCCATAGACGCCGATCGTGTAGGCATAGGTTAGGGTATTCGTGGGGTGCTGAGCCACGGCTGCTGGAACATGGTGGTGGGAGCCTGCAGATTGTGCGTCATCTAAGCCCATGAACTCCCCATGGGTCAGCGTCTGGCAAAGGAAAAGCGACAGTATGAACAATTCATCTCAAGAAACAATTATTTAAACAAGCACACTTCCTGAAACATCACTTGGAAGAAATGCACAGGCAATGGTGAATGAGACATACCGTGGCCATTATTATACAATTATAACATCCAAACTGGTTTTGCTCATACCCTGCAGACTCCATCCACACAGATGTCACTGCGGCCCACATAGCATGGCGTTCCATCCACCACTACAGGGCTGTGTCTGTAAGGGAAGTTCTCTCCAGCGGGCATACAGTTCAGCTCACATGCATTGGTTGCTGCCAAAAAACAGAAACATTATATTTATTGTAGGTTATTAAAGCCACATTTAATACAGATATATTGATATATTCTACACTTTAAGCATAGTTTATATTTCATTTGGCTTCTAGCATTTGTGACACAGGACAGGATGCACAAAATCTGATGCATTGTTTATAGTACCATGACTTGGTAAAGCCCATTGTTTGCTTAATTTATTGGTTGATTGAACATTTCATTCAGTTTGTAGAATGGGTACAGTTCAAAAGATAGTACAGGTCAATACAAAATCTGCTGTGAGGATGAACCAGAGAAGACTTGTTTCCATCTTATTTGCCAAGGACTTTCACCAATGGTGACTTAACAATAATGAACTAGAAAAAGTGCCCTACTGGGCACAGGTCTCCACCAGGATGAGCAGATGTGAAGAATTCCAGGCAAAGGTTTTTCCTTGGCCTCTAGGGAGTTGGCATACAAAGTTATCCACAGATCCGTGCAGTTAGAGGTAAAAACACTTTTCGGCCAGTTATAGCGCCACCTTGAGGCTGAGTTGAAATTGTTCATGTGGCATTTCGTCCTCTGCCTAGTGGGAATGTGGGTGCACAATTTCACGGAAATCACGCGATGTGTTCATGATTTGCAGCATTTTGTTTGAAACTGAGCACTCCTGTGAACTTTGGAAGCCAATCTTAACCAATCAGGATGGAGTCTGAGAAATCTGAAAGACTGGTTTCGTTGAATGGCTCTAGAGAGACTGTGTACCAATTTGCGTGATGTTTGGACAAAATCTGTAGGTGTACTGTGCAAAAACTTGTTTTGCACAAAGCGGCCTCCTGGTGGCGCTATAACAGGCCGTTCTGGAAATCTGAAAGACTGGTTTCGTTGAATGGCTCTAGAGAGACTGTGTACCAATTTGCGTGATGTTTGGACAAAATCTGTAGGTGTACTGTGCAAAAACTTGTTTTGCACAAAGCGGCCTCCTGGTGGCGCTATAACAGGCCGTTCTGGAAATCTGAAAGACTGGTTTCGTTGAATGGCTCTAGAGAGACTGTGTACCAATTTGCGTGATGTTTGGACAAAATCTGTAGGTGTACTGTGCAAAAACTTGTTTTGCACAAAGCGGCCTCCTGGTGGCGCTATAACAGGCCGTTCTGGAAATCTGAAAGACTGGTTTCGTTGAATGGCTCTAGAGAGACTGTGTACCAATTTGCGTGATGTTTGGACAAAATCTGTAGGTGTACTGTGCAAAAACTTGTTTTGCACAAAGCGGCCTCCTGGTGGCGCTATAACAGGCCGTTCTGGAAATCTGAAAGACTGGTTTCGTTGAATGGCTCTAGAGAGACTGTGTACCAATTTGCGTGATGTTTGGACAAAATCTGTAGGTGTACTGTGCAAAAACTTGTTTTGCACAAAGCGGCCTCCTGGTGGCGCTATAACAGGCCGTTCTGGAAATCTGAAAGACTGGTTTCGTTGAATGGCTCTAGAGAGACTGTGTACCAATTTGCGTGATGTTTGGACAAAATCTGTAGGTGTACTGTGCAAAAACTTGTTTTGCACAAAGCGGCCTCCTGGAGCGGCCTCCTGGTGGCGCTATAACAGGCCGTTCTGGAAATCTGAAAGACCGGTTTCGTTGAATGGCTCTAGAGAGACTGTGTACGAATTTGCGTGATGTTTGGACAAAATCTGTAGGTGTACTGTGCAAAAACTTGTTTTGCACAAAGCGGCCTCTTGGTGGCGCTATAACAGGCCGTTCTGGAAAGTTTGGGGCAGAGGTTCATCGTTGGCATCCAGGGAGTGTGTGTGCAAAATTTGGCATCGACCGGGTTAACGGTGGCCGAGATTAGCTGCTCACGGACACACGGACGGACGGACGGACGGACACACACACACACACACACACACACACACACGGACACACGGACGGACGGACGGAGTGCAAAACATACTCTCCCCCTAGGCCTTCGGCCTGGTGGAGACAATGAATGTTGAAAATATCTTTACCTCCATAGTAAGGCACCCAGCTATAGCGCTTTCCCTGGAAGTCCAATCTGTTGTACTGATTGCATTGGCTCTCTCTGAAGTCTCTGGTTCCAGCAGGACATGCCTACAGAAAACAGTATTATGTTAATGTCATACAGTATGTGCCATAATACGTGCATTGGTCTAATGATGTATGTGTGTACTGTAGATGTGCATAAAGCTGAGAATGAGTATAAAGGTAAAGTGTACCTGTGTATTACAAGTAAGGAAGGACTTGGAAGATCCCACGCAGTTGTGTCCTCTATCCGTCCTGTGAAGAAAAGAAAATACATCAGACATAACAATATTTGTGTTATTTTTTTCTGTCTGTCTCTTTCCTTCAAATCAGCTCAGTTTAACTCCATTCGGTTACATCTATTTGGCAACATAATAGCCCAATAATAATAATAAGAGGAAGCTTGCTTAAATCCCAGCTAACCTCACCATCATCAGGCTTTCCATAAATCCCCATGAACATCTTTGGGAAGGCAACAAGCCGTCCCCTTCCCCAATAAATATCATTCCCATCCCATGGGCAAGGAACTCATCTGTCGTTTGCTACAATGCAGATGAAGTTGTAAAAAATACAGTGGCAACAAAATAATTGAAAAACTGATCATTACACAAGTATAATATACTTGTATAGAACTCAAGTGATTACATTGAGTCATCTACGGCTTATATATGGAATACTGTATATGGAGGTAAATATCACAGAAATGGTTTGGAGAAAGAAAAAATATGTACAGTTATATTAAAGAAAGACAAAGAATAGGGACACTAGGTTTAAAGTGGTGAAGATGCAAGTAAAAGTAGCAAAACAAATAGAAAATACAAATAATGTAGAGGCTATATATTTATATGAACATTAATATTGCCCATGTTAGTATATTTTTCCTACCTTGCAGTAATACATGTCCTAGTCCTCATGGCCACTCCAGTGCCACAGGTACGACTGCATGGTCCATAGGCTCCAAACCCTCCCCAGTAATCCTGAGTGGGATGTGTTAGCTGCAAAAACAAACAAAACGTCATAGGAGCGTAGCTGTGGGTGCACACAGAACTGACAACACACCACAACACGCTACCACAAGCACATAGTGTACTACACCAAAATAGAAACGAGAGTCTAGACCTGAATTAAGAGGCCCTTCACGGTGAAAACATTTGTTGAATAAAGCACGGTTGACCATACATCAGGCTATACTGTGTGCAGAAAGTTCCTTCCTTTATGTTTTAATAAAGTGACATGTAAATCATGTGCATAATTCTGAGAGCATTTCGGTATCAATCAGGTTGAGAATCTCTGCATTCTCTCACCAGAACTTTTGAACACGTTATTTAGGTCGCTATTGCCTCCAAGTCAAGACTAGAATCAATTTTAAGATCATGCTAGTTTTACCTACATGCAAAGTGTCATGTCAATTTCTTTGCAAGTTGCAACTCAGTATAAGACCGAGTCATTATTACATAGAGAGATTGACATTAGGGCTGTATTTTGTCTTTAGTACCAGGTCTTATTACCTAACTTGAGTAAACTAAAGACCTGGAGGCGTGATCAATGCCATTTGGCTATTCTGAGTGGCCAAAGAGCATTGATCACGCCTCCAGGTCTTTAGTTTACTCAAGTTGATACAGTATGTACATGGACTGTGATAGTTATCGATGATGTGAAATGGCTCACCATGAATGCAGGCACAGCCAGCAGCTGCAGGAGCCCCAGAATCTGTAGGATGTTCATGTCCGCCTCTGCTCTAGCACTGCATAGAGACAATACCAATTTTACATATTATTCTGTTCTTACACAAATGTAAAAAGAACCACCGCTCATCTGCTGGAGTCACAAAGGGAAAATGAGAAAAATAAAGGGAAGCTCCGCACACTCAGATCTGCGCACAATCAAAATATTTATTTTGCAAGCTTTCGGTCTACTGACCTTCTTCAGGCATAATCAAAAAGTGAAGAGAAAACATCACGAGGAAAAAATATAGTAAACAAAAAACAAAAAAACAAAAGACAATAATGCAATCAAATGCAAACATCAGGCACATAGCCATCATAAAGCAATGAGCAAATGTAATCTTTTGTCATCTGTTTATAGAACAACAATCAAAATCTTCATTGAGACCTATAGGGGTTGTAAACTTTCTAAAATGTGGATCCAATAACAAATTATGTAATTTATTTGTCTATCAAATACATTCCTTTGCATTCATTTCTACAACTGGACATTTCAATGAAATCTGGAATATCGATTTCTCACCTGGATAGATGAGACAGGTAAATAGGTTAGCAGGATGAAATCTAGAGTATTTGAGTATACGGAGGTCACAACTCTCCTACTGTACCTTCTACTGTACCTTCTTGAAGCGAATCCCTCGGATGGATGAAAGACAGTTCAGGCTCAACCAGTAGACCAGCAGTAGTCCTGCACTTGGGAGGAGAATATATAGGCACTGACACCCAACTGTCAGCCTGCTCGTCATCACCGCTCTCCTACGTCACAGCCCACCAAGTGTCAGGTTTCAAGTGCAGAAACCACATGTTTCTTCCAAAACGATGGACGTTAATTCCGAATTTCCTCGTTTCTTTCTCTTTTTTCTCCCACTTCCCGGTGGACAATTTCCCACGAGACGGGCTTTCTTCACATCTCGTCGTTGAATAAATTATATTGGTTATACTTAGGTCTGATTTCATTTAAGAAGTGTCAGTATTCATGTGCTTCAATTCAGAAAATATTTTAAAAGTAGACTATTATGCAACACTAATTGAATTCAGATTTAATATCATCATCATCAGTAGACGTGTCGATGGGTATGAGAACAGGAACATAAGTTACAAAAACAATTGACAAAGGATGAAGAAAAAATTTCAGAGTATTATATGATTTAATTATTGATTCATGCAGATTCAGAAATAGTAAATATCCATCGTAAAAGCATTTAATGAAGAACGCAAGAAACTACATTTGATCCATGGCAAAAGATATCCCTATAAGTTTCTCCCGGGCTCACGCTGGTTCACGATCCTGACCACTGAATGTCCCTTTCCACACATCCCACAACCACTAAACACATACAGATAAATCACAGCGGAGATGCTGGTGGGAGGTGCGACGCCTCAGGGGGGCAATTTTCTCTTTTTTTAGCATGCAACCACTCTTACACATTGCCATGGTGGGGAGGAAACTTGAGGGACGGCCACTTGTGAGGAACGGTGCTCACATGCCAGCACAACAAGGACAAAGGAGACATCTGGACTGGCCTGATGCACAACAACGAGCCGCTGGCAACGTTGGAAGCTATAATTTATCAACACATGATAGTGAGTGAGAAAACACAAAAATCATGATCACAGGGAAGAAGCGAGCCTAAATCATCCTTTGACACCGCACACACAGGTCCAGGTCTGTACAGAGCACAATACAGTACAACTGTATCGAGAGCACATTCAGCACTTTGTGACTCACACAATTTCTCACCAACTCCATGCCACTAAATAAGCAGAAATATCGACATAGATTACATATCAAGACTCATTAAAGCTTAAATTCTGTCAAAGCCATGCAAACAATGCACACCCCCTCCACACACAAACACACACACACACACACACACACACACACACACACACACACACACACACACACACACACACACACTGACAGTAACAACACGATCCAGAAACCATGCACCCACCACAGCCACTACTGGGAAGTCTGTCCCGTACATTCCTGGTCTCTTTCTTTTCCCCCTCAGAGGAGCCGGCTGAGCGTCTCCTCCTGTTCCTCCTTGGTGTCGAACGCTGTCGTGGTACTGAGCAGGTCCTCCATGTTGTCCATGACCTCCTGCATGTCACTGGCCAGCTCCATATAGCTCTGTTTCAGGTCGTCCTGCTGCTGCTGCAGCTCCAAGGCCGTGCTCATCAGCTGAGTGGCCTGCTGGCTGCAGTTTGACCGAAGCTGCTCCACGTCCGTCAGGAGCACCTCCATGCTCTTCATCAGCTGCTCCAGGCGATCGGTCGTGGCCTCGAACCTGGATTCCACTGAGCCGCCGCCGCTGGCCTGCGCTCCAGTGTCCTCCGGAGACTGCTGGTCATCAGACTGTGAAGTCTGTGGTCTGTCAGATTCCATCCTAATGATATTATGATCGGTGATCTCTTAGCTGACCGAGACTCTGACAGCGGTGAGGCATCTGAAAGCAGATGTGAAGAAGAAAGTGCAATAGTTAGCAGACACGTAAAGAGAAGAATCTGAAAAGAAGAAACGCCAAACAAAACAATGCAGAATACAGTGGAGAACCCTGCTCCTCTCTCAACCTGTAAGGTGTTTAAGTTTTCAGCCAGGGTTGGCATACAGTGTTAACAAATCCTCTGCGTGCGTGCGTGCGTGTGTGTGTGCATGTGCACATGTGTCCCGGCAGCAACCCTGATCTGAATGTCACCCAGTCCAAAGTGACCTGATCTGAATGTCACCCAGTCCAAAGTGACCTGATCTGAATGTCACCCAGTCCAAAGTGACCTCTTGCTGGCCGAGGTGAGTGGCAGGCAGGACAATGGATTACTGTACCTCCTATAACCTATTCACTATAATGGCTGTCTGAGTACAGATTTACCCCGTCTTCCTGAACTCATCTGCTGCAGGTGGTCTAGACATAATGTACACATGCATATAGGCTATAATTATATAAGTTAGAACCTTTATTTAACCAGACAGAAACATTGAGGGTAGACACCTCTTTTACACTTACACATGTATGTACACTGTACAGACATATATGAACACAAACTCAAACATTTCCATGCCAAGGACCCTCAAATAGCCATAACCATAAGCGTAACCTACAGTTAGTCTACACCGTATTGGAGACTATTTACCCACAAGAAATATCTTGAGAAACACACTCGTCAGAGCATAGGCCTACCTTTATTTGAAATGCCCCGGGCCTGTGGCTTATGTTGTCGGAAGAAACTATCAGGGAAATCAAAACCAGACTTTCAGAACATAAGCGCTCCATCCGCAACAATGATGAGAAATCATCAGTAGCCACTATAACCAGGCATTTCAATGCTGTGGGTCATGTTGTGTTCCAGAGGATATATGGTTAACCCCTTAAAGAGAGGTGGTGATAGGGACAAAGGGTTACTCCAGAGGGAGGCCTATACTGGATCCATACACTACAGATCGAGACCCTAAAGGTCTTAATGAGGAACTCCTATTGCGTTGCTTTTTGTAACTGTCTAGTAACCCAGTCAGCCACATTGGCAATTTTTTAATTAGCATTAACAAATGTGTATTTATTTAAAATTGATGGTCAGCATCAGAGAACAGACACATTGCAAACGTGTGTGTTCGATATTGAGTGTAACCAAGGGCCTCCCATATTTTCCATTTATATTTGCTATGTGCATTTCTATTTTGTATCTTGAATCATGTAAGGCCTATTGTTAAATCCCATGAGTCACTGTTAGGTCGACTACCTTTTCAGGCCCTTCGTACTGTAGTCTGCATTAATGCATAGGGCCTATTGAGTTGGCTCTATGTGACTGTGTACATTTTATCTACTATATTTACCATTACTATTTCACATGGCATTTGTCCTTTCTTGGTACCTGATTAATATTGAGTCTTCATTGATACCTTTGAAGGTGATGATGACAGTTGGCACCTGCATTAAATTGTAGCCTATGGAGGAAATATTTATTTAGGGTATAAATACCACAAGTACCAAAGTATATTTACCAATCAAATTATTATTAAAGTATTTACCTTATATATAGGGAATAAAACAGGTAATCATAAGGGGTAAAAGGATATGTAATCATTTAATGTACGAATAAATATTAACAGGCCTCACTAAAGCTAAAATCATGGAATTAGTAAATATTTATTAAAGTAGAGAATATAAAGTACACAGAGGCATCTTTCTCCCGACGCGTGCATGCTCGTGCATGCACTCTCTCTCCCCCTCTCCCCCTCTCTCCCTCTCTCCCTCTCTCCCTCCCTCTCTCTCCCTCTCTCTCTCTCTCTCTCTAAGCAGGTCAGTTCGACTCGACTGTGCAAACAATGAGATGGCAGGATGGTTACGTACACATACAGGGTTCACACACCACACACACACACACACACACACACACTAGTAAGACATACTGACCGGCTTATTAAAATACACACATACGGTAAAGCATAATGACTGGCACATTTAATTGAACACATCACATCCAAGGGGGCAGAGTCCGGAAGAAAGGACCAACGCGACACTTCAAAGAGGGAGGACCCCTGAAGAAATTAACTCTCTATTCTGATTGGTTATATTCACAAAACTTGGGAAGGTTAAATATCTCTGTCGGCCCATGGACTCGTTACTCTCTCACCATGCCGTAAAAGAGGGTCCAGAGGTCTACTGGTGGTAAACTTCTGTCGGTAAACGGTATCATTAATTGTATATCCATATTTGATTCATTATGATTGTAATAGGCTCAAATTATATTGTTGTAGATATAGGACCAAACATAATTGTACATTAGTTAATAGGGCTTTGATTATTAAAACGTATAGATATTTATTATAACTCTTTTGTTGTGTGTATTCATTCCAGAGGTGTTTTGGTACAAGTTTTGGACATAATCATGCAAAACGAACGCGTATTGATCTCTGGTTTTCTGTCTGTACCTCCTTGGAGGTTAAGGGTGAAAGGCCGGAGGTTAAAATCTTCCCTACCTACTTGATTGAATCATGCATATACACTATACACCTCACTCCATGTTATCTTGTCACAACCCTGAGGAAGGTCTATCAGTTTGAAACATGTCCGTTGTCTGTCCATATGAGGTACAAAAAAAAGTGAAAAGTGTATTGTGACCTGGCGATTTCTTAACTTCTATTGGATTATTGAGCCTTGCAAGCACCAAAAGACTTTCATCTAATCTGGAGTGTGCAGGCTTTTGTTTGTTTGAGACTATTCTTCCTACCTGCACACCAGGATAAATATAAGCTGGAGTAGTGTTCCTTGATCTAACGGCCGCGTATGACACTGTCTGGCTCCGTGGACTTCACCTGAAGCTGCTAAGGACAATTCCAGACCGGCATATGGTGAAATTCATAATGGAGATGCTGTCCAACCGCAGCTTCATCCTCAGGACCAGCGACGGCAAGAGAAGCAGATTGAGGAGATTGAGAAATGGGGTGCCACAGAGTACTGCTGCAGAGTACTGTGCTCCAGTCTGGAGTAGAAGCCCACTTGTGAGGAAGATTGACCCGGTCATCAATAATGCCCGAAGCCGACCCCTGTGTCCTACCTGCCAGTCCTAGCAGGAATTGCCCCCGCCGGCCTTCGACAAGAGGCCGCAACCCTCGCACTTGCAAGGAAAGCCCAAGAAAATGACTGGCATATCCTGCACGAAACAACAACTAATGCAGCGCCCCCATACAGACTTAAGTCCCGTCACCCCTATAACAGGAGAGCACAAGATATGCTCGGTTCCATCCCTGAGGATCTGTCTACAAGGGCATGGCTGGCAACCACCTGGAAGCGGGAATGGGAGTCGGCTGAGCCCACACGCCTGCACCGCTACATCCAAGACCCGGGAGACGGAGTCGAAGGAGAACACCTACCACGCCGGCACTGGACCCTGCTAAACCGCCTCCGTACGTGTGGCGAGCCTGAGCAGACTGCCGACCACATCATTACCACCTGTCCTCTGTACAGACCTCCTTCAGAGGCTGGCCTCTTCCAAGTGGGACCAGAGACAATGGCGTGGCTTTCTGACACTGAGCTGGACATTTGACGACGATACACGAAAGAAGAAGAAGACCAGGATAAATAGTCTCCACTATGGTGTAGACTGTAGAGTAGACTAAAATGGATCCTTAAAGGTATCAAATATCACTTATTTTTTTGTTTTGTTAATCCTCTCTACTATAGAGTGTGCTGACCATATAAGGAGTTCCTCCCTGTCCCCAGTTAACCCATGGGGGTCAAAAAACCTTAGGTTTCATTTTTGGCTCTCTATCCTGATTGGACGAAAGGCTTAGGTCCCAGCCAAAAACGAAACCTAAGGTTTTTTGAGTGAAATCACTGAATATACCTTTAAATAAACAATAACCATAAGCAGCAGCTTCCATATTGATCTGCTATTTTAAAAAATAAAGAGAAAAAAACCCAATAATGATATAGCCAATTTAGGGACACCAGGTTGAAAGTGCATAGTTAAACTGATGTAACAATGACATTTATTCTTTATTAAAAAATATGATGATGACGATGATGATGATGATGATTATCATTTTTGCCTCCTGACAATATGGATAGATAACGATATGGACATTTTAAACACTGTGTTGTGACAAACAATACTGAAATTGGCACCCACTTTATGATCTGATTATATGTTCTTTAAAACAAGTGCAAAGTGATGCTAGCATATCATGTAGAGTAGTAGGTATAGTTGTCCTGTGGCTACATTTGGTTTACTGTAACTTTACGACGATAGAGGGGGCAAGGACAGAACTGTCAAACAGAATGGCCCAAAATAGAAACGTCAGTTTGGAAGTGTAATTTTGGAATGAAATGATAGTCTCAATCTTGGCCTCACACCAGGCAGAGTTCAGAGGGTTGACCACAATCACTTCAAAGACTCATAGGAAAAGATGGAAGTAACGTAATGTTACATAATCATCCATCCATAAATCCATAATATCCCTCCCATAGGGCTACAGGGCTATTATTTTATACTAGGGGTGTGGGAGCGATACTGTGTTCAGGTTATTCAGCACAGATGAGCCTGGACCAGCACAACTACATTATCTTAATTGTCTTAGTTCTTGATTTATTCCTTTTGCATGTACATGTACAGTATGCCATTTTCTCTTTCATGTTATTTTATTAAAGCTCAATCATACATGGAGATTTGAAGTGTGTCACATAAACCATTCTATTAACTTTAATGTGATGAGGGTATATTAGTGGTTTATACATGCCCAGAATGATAAATAATGAATATGTCCTGGGCTGAAATTCTGTGGTAAACAAATAGTATTGTTTTTTTGTCTTTTTCAACAGAATATAGCAAGCCATATTGTTGCACAGAAGTAATTAGATTGTCATATTACAACATGCAAACAGAGCTCGATCCCTACGATAAGCCCTATTTCATAGACTGTTCAAAAATAGCTGAACATACCGTGTTGTGAGTTTGTAGATTGTTTCTTTTCTGTGTTGAAATAGATTTTTTTGGGGGGAAAGATGGAAGTATTTTTAATGAATAATATATGTTTTTGTCCAATCTGAATGGTAGCGTTTGTTAATACAATATGACTTAGTAATTTGGGGGTTGTATTTTGTCTCTCTGCTCTTCTATTGAGACATTTAGATTGTGTCAAAAGGTCATGTCTCACCTAGATACAGGATCTGACACCATTTTTTACCCGGTGGTCAAGATTAAATTGATCCCCTGAGCAAGCAGGCAGGCTCTGTTAGTTCAATGGTAAAACTTTCAGCTCTTGCTGGTTCAAAATCCAGGGTAGAAGAGGAAAAATACATAGTGCAGCTTTCATGGGTGTGAAGATAAGGTTTCAAAATGGACATGGGTGAATGTAGGCCTCGCCCTCCACTGCTTTTTTCTTGTTTTTTTTTAATCAAAACGTACCAAATAGCTCTTGTGGAACCACAGCCAAGAGAGGTTTCAACTTTCTACTTGTCTCAGTCATGTCTACAAGATATTATGCCCTGTGGCAGTAAATATAGTAAAAGGGTGTTCCAAATAGGCTTTAAATCATCCATAATAGCACAAGTCCTGATCAAATAAATAATCATTGGCAGGGAGAGAAAATACAATCACCCCAATTGTATAAGTTATTTCCAAATAGTAGCCCTACTGCAAACAGCCACCCGGTTCCTTTTAAACGCCTGTGGTCTGACACCATATTGCGTATTAAACCCTGTCCGAATAAACGCCCTGGTCCATACCTTTTTGCACAGGCCTGTGCAAAAATAAAGAAAAGCCTGCTGCAAATACTCAACTGGTTACTTTCAAACTTCCAAATCGATTTTGTGTATTAAACGGCGCCCTGCAGGCTACTATAGTATTTATATGTACATACTGTATCATACAGATGGGACAAAATTACATTTTATTCATCAAAAAAAGTTACATACTCCCACTTTACAAAATCAAATAGTAATAATGAAAAGGAAATAGACATTCGGCAACCCTAGAGAAAGGGATAACATTGGACTATTAGGGAAGAATTTAAGGGGACAAAACTGACATCATAATTAAAAGACAAAATAAGAATATAAGGGTTGAGAATTGACTGTGCCATTTTGTCTTACCAAAAGTATGTTAATTACAGAAACAAAATACAAAAATCACAGATAGCATACTGTATATGATGATGATATATAGCTAGTGGTTTATGTAGCTAAAACAACTCTACCAATTAAAGGAAAAACAACAGGACATACCAATGTGGTGGTCCAACTATTGGACGGTGACCCAGTCATCAGTAAGTGCCTTCGTCTGCCAGCCCACTGGCAGTGTGAGAACATGAGAGAGCTTAGACGTCATGTATTTAAAACTCTTTAAAGGGTGCCACTGCTCCAATGTGCAGGCCATAGATAAGATAGAGACGGTGCATGGGTTGCATGCTAAAGACCTAGCACCCTATCCAGATGAAGAGGGGGCGTGTGTGTGTGTGTTTGTGGGGGGGGGGGGTTGCCCACTTTAATGCCAGGGTATTACCCACACATTAATGATAGTGGGTAGCCTTGACAATATAGTATCTTATCTGAATTTAAAACTTGTGAGCCAAGCAGTGGAAGTTGATTAATTGTTGTGCTTTCATTTCTTTTTTTTAAATATATTTTTTATCCCACGATTTTGTAACCCATTTTTCACCCCTGTGTCAATCATCTAATGTGATCCTGGGCTCTACACACACCCTCTGCCAACCTGGGGAGAGCAACGGACTTAACTCATGCTTCCTTCATGCCTGAGTGTCCAAGTTGCTCCTTTACACCTGACAGGGGGGAGTTTCCCTGGTTGGACTTAGCGCGTGGAAGGAACACGTTATTCCAACCAGTTCCTTTCCCCTCCATCAGGCGCCCCGGCTGGCCAGGGGGAGGCAGTTTAGAGACCAGGATTACAGCATGTTTTTGTGAGGGTACCTATAACCCTAGGGGACACGGGGAGAACATGCAAACTCCACACAGAAAGGCCCTTTCGCCAACCCCGCCTTCGGGTATGGGCACTGATGACGCGGAGGAGGAAACACGCCGCCAGCACCCACAGCGCCCCGAGTGGGAATCGAACCCAGGACCTTCTAGCTGTGAGGCGACATTGTGCTTTCATTTCATTACTTAATGAGATAACCCACATGTGAAAACATGGGTGTAGCTGCCAGCTGGAATGTGATTGATTTCAGTTTAATTTGAGTTAGGTTAAGAGTGCATAAGTACTAGTTTTGAGGCTGCTTGGTTAATAGAATGCATGACAACAGACAAATATTTATAATTAATGTAATTTTATTTTGACATTTTTGTTGCTTTTCACTGTATTGAAGAGCATTTTGGTGGGGGAGTTTATGGGTGATTTGAAGTTTATACTGCATAATAAATGTCAACGAATATTTGCACCATTATAAGCAATATGCACCTTCAATACAGAACTTGGTCAAAATTAATATAACATACACAAATGTTATGAAACAAATCCTGCAGTTACATTAACAAGGATTCACATTCACATTCTCTACACTACAGAATGTCAGCTGGACAAGTTATATGTAACAGTAGTTACTTCGATTCTCCACCAGGTGGTGCAAACGGTCATTTGCAGCCTCGCAGACGAGACGTGCTCCGTGAGCGGGCCGTGCTCCGTGAGGGCGGTGCTCCGTGAGGGACCGGAAGTGCGTTTTTCCCCCCGCTTGCACGTGCACAAGCGCACATGCACGCACGCACGCGCAACATCATGCTATTGTGTTTGTGTTAATGTTGTGTTAATGTTAATTAACACAAGTGTTAATGTTTTATAGAATAATTTCTACTCTGGTGTGCAGGTGAATTGCTTTTTGGCATTATGATTGGTAGAGAATGTGTACATAACTTGCGTTCATTGCTTTTAAATGCACTTTAATGTTCTGGATTCTATTAACATTGTTATTGGTTTCTGGCCGGACACGTGACCAAAAAGCGCCAATAAGAAACGGGCTGGCTACTCGTTTATCTTTCTTCTTAAAATACAAGGCATACACGCCGATTAAATTACGCGTTATACTTGCTTATTGCAGAGTGCGTTGTTTATATTGTAGTGTGATGTGATACACTTTAAAAAAAATAGTTAAAATATAAGTTAACCACAATTGACACGGTCATTGCCGAGAGTCACTATCCCTTTCTGAAAGCCGCATCGGTATCGCTTCTCGGCCTTTTGGCTAAGATCAAGTGTAGTATCTGTTCTTATCAGTTTAATATCTGATACGTCCCCTACCCGGGGACCATATATTAAATTGATTTTTGGAACTGGGAGATGGAATAGGGGCTTGCTCCGTCCACTCCACGCATCGACCTGGTATTGCAGTATCTCCAGGAACGGTGCACCCCCCTCACTTGTGAAAATAACGTGATTCCTGACGTATTTGTCAGACTATAACGGATAAATGACTAGTAAACGCTTTTTAGACGGACATTTATTTTAGTATTAGTCATGATCAATGATGTCCAAAATATGCCATATTTTTCTGTAGACTATATTGTTGTGGGAATAGAAAGATAAATAACAGTAGACCATCTTGCCAATCAGACTATACCAGTGAGGGCAAGAAGTGAGGTCACGTGCACACATCTGCCTGAGTGACGGCAGACTGCTGGGCGAGCGCTGGTGCTTTGGCATGGGGGGTCAGATCAAAATATGGAATTAATTCTGTACTGTCCATGGAGCGTGTCTTGAGTGTACAGGGTTTGATGAGGTAAGATCAACATATGGAATGTCAGAACAGGTCAGCTCCATATATGGAGATCTAAGGGTTGCAGCAGGGTCAGTGTCTTGAGTGTACAGGGTTTGATGAGGGCCCAGGTAGGGCCGGGCCTTCATTTTTGGGCCTGAGAACTCTACTAATAACTTTGGGGCGGGCCCGTCTAGAGTTTGAATGGACAGGTATCAGTCAAAAGGGAAACATCAAAGAGGAAGGACGGGTGGGGAGGATCAACATATGGAATGTCAGAACAGGTCAGCTCCATATATGGAGATCTAAGGGTTTGAGGTCAGATGTAGAGTTGCTGGCTGCCTCAGCTCCATATATGGAGATCTAGGTGATGATCCAGTCTTTGTATGGCTATCTAGGGTTTGATGAGGTCAGTGTCATGATCTTATATCATATATGGAAACGGCCATATATGGTGGCGTGACGTGTCACGAGGCATGATGTCATGAGGCGTGACCATATATGGAGGCATGACACGAGGCGTGACATGACACACTTACTGACTGATGTTGGAAATGCAGGTTTTCATAGTAAACAGTGGCCTACAGTCGCAACAACTCATTCTTAAGAACTTTGTCCCCCAATGCATATGGTCCTGTGTCTGTGGTCTATGGTCTGGACAAGTATCACTTGTGTGGGACAGGGGTACGGGGTTATAGCAACTTATTACATTACTTAAATGCCTTGATATCATATGTCATATTTGACCATATAGGCCTAGCCTATTATTGCATATCATTTTATTATTGTTTTGCATTTCTTCAAATATGCACACTTACCAACTAATAAGCTTTCAATTAAACTATTACCTACAACAAACTACATCAAACTTTTCCAAACCGAGCACGTAATTATGATTAAGCACAGCTGGTACTACTATACACCCGGCATTAAAGAGTGCACCAGTGCACGGAGCACGGTCCCCTCGCGGAACACGGCCCGCTCACGGAGCACGGCCCGCTCACGGAGCACGTCTCGTCTGTGAGACTGTAGTTGGGTGCTATGCTATTGTGTTTGTGTTAATGTTTTATAGAATAATTTCTACTCTGGTGTGCAGGTGAATTGCTTTTTGGCATTATGATTGGTAGAGAATGTGTACATAACTTGCGTTCATTGCTTTTAAATGCACTTTAATGTTCTGGATTCTATTAACATTGTTATTGGTTTCTGGCCGGACACGTGACCAAAAAGCGCCAATAAGAAACGGGCTGGCTACTCGTTTATCTTTCTTCTTAAAATACAAGGCATACACGTCGATTAAATTACGCGTTATACTTGCTTATTGCAGAGTGCGTTGTTTATATTGTAGTGTGATGTGATACACTTTAAAAAAAATAGTTAAAATATAAGTTAACCACAATTGACACGGTCATTGCCGAGAGTCACTATCCCTTTCTGAAAGCCGCATCGGTATCGCTTCTCGGCCTTTTGGCTAAGATCAAGTGTAGTATCTGTTCTTATCAGTTTAATATCTGATACGTCCCCTACCCGGGGACCATATATTAAATTGATTTTTGGAACTGGGAGATGGAATAGGGGCTTGCTCCGTCCACTCCACGCATCGACCTGGTATTGCAGTATCTCCAGGAACGGTGCACCCCCCTCACTTGTGAAAATAATGTGATTCCTGACGAATTTGTCAGACTATAACGGATAAATGACTAGTAAACGCTGTTTAGACGGAATTTTTTTTGCACAGTAGACTAGAGCCTAACCTGCCACACTGAGATGGATCCCAGTGGGATCCATCCCCTGGTGACTGTAGTAATGTATATGATGATGACACCAGTTGGATTTAATCGCAGGGATCAAATAACGAATGCATGCATTTCAGGGGGCGCTCTGTACCAAGACGATCTGACGACGAGCTGGAAGAAAATGTATGGTGTGTGGTCCTGCTGATTGAGCTGAGCAATCTAAAATACAAAAGAACACGTCTTTCGACAACTATGAGAGATGGTGTACTGGTCCGGTGATTAGGCTCTCAACACAGAGGTTCCATGTTCAAGTCCCAGATCTCCTAGTTCAATTCTGGAGAACTTTGAAATATATATATTTCTAGTAAAGTGCACGAGCCAAGTATAAATTCAACACTGCACAAATAAGTTAATATCACTTTTCTCTCTGCACAATTAGCCACACAACGTCCAAGTCAGACGCATGCCAAACACTCACTCAGCAGTCTCAGCTCACTGACTCTAATTCAATGTCTTATGATTATGAATATAATTAAATGTAAATGTGTCTTACTCTTATAAACCCATGGGGTTAGGGCACTTTGTGTGCAGAACACGAAAATAAAATAATCAATCAAAAATAAATCAACAATCAATCATAGCAAAAATAGTTTAAAGTGAACAGCGCCAACGTTGTCCAGTTGAAAATGAACTACGCCGACACGCCATCCATACGACGTTGATACGCCGTCTCTCTCTGGACGGCGTATCAACGGCGTATCAACGTCCGCTCACGCCGTCGGACAGTTTTAGACTATTTTTGTGTTTTCAGACAGTTGAAAGTGACCTGAAAATGAACTACGCCGACACGCCGTGCACACGACGTTGATACGCCGTCTCTCTCTTGGACCGCGTAGTAACGGCGTATGGACGTCCGCTCACGCCGGAAATGTAAGAGATTTCCTCAGTGATAGAATTAATAAGTTACAGCTATATCTTTAGTGGATTTAACAGATGGAATGAATTATTACAACTAGGCCTAGTCTTTAGTGGATTTATTTGATACAATTAAGCGATGGAATTAATAATTATAACTAAATGTCTTTAAATAAACATTTATATTAAAATAGCTTAAAACGTGACAAATGTATTTGTATGTGCTTGGTGTCTTTAGGTTTGGCTCTTCCTCAGGTCAGGCTCTTTAGTCCGCATAACGTATGCGCCTTGATATGAGGTCCGGGGTTCGACTCCCAGCCAAGGTTACACTTTGAACCAGTGTTTCTTTCTACAGTAGTTACATTGGTTTGTGGAATCTCCTGTTATTTTATTTTTTTTATTTTATTTTTGTATCAATGTTGTTACTCAAAGGGAACAGCAGACTGCATTGTGGGAGGTAGTAAGTATTTATTTTTGATTGATTATTTTATTTTCGTGTTCTGCACACAAAGTGCCCTAACCCCATGGGTTTATAAGAGTAAGACACATTTACATTTAATTATATTCATAATCATAAGACATTGAATTAGAGTCAGTGAGCTGAGACTGCTGAGTGAGTGTTTGGCATGCGTCTGACTTGGACGTTGTGTGGCTAATTGTGCAGAGAGAAAAGTGATATTAACTTCTTTGTGCAGTGTTGAATTTATACTTGGCTCGTGCACTTTACTAGAAATATATATATTTCAAAGTTCTCCAGGACCATAATTGAACTAGGAGATCTGGGACTTGAACATGGAAGAGCATGTTGAGAGCCTGATCACCAGACCAGTACACCATCTCATAGTTGTTGAAGACGTGTTCTTTTGTATTTTAGATTGCTCAGCTCAATTTAGTGTGATATGTGTGAAGATTTGGGAGGAAAAAAATAATTAAATCAATTATTTAATAAATAGTCAATTATGCCATAGCCTCATCCCACCCTGCTAGCCTACTATCCATCCACTGATGGAGCGTGGCCCGTGTCTTTCATTGCGTGAAATATCCGATGGTATTGGTAACACTGCTGGAATGAGCTGGATTCGATTATCTGTAATTCATAGTGTGTGTGATGAAGATGAGTGATGACTCATGACTGCTGATCATGATTACGGTATGCATGCAACCTAATTGAGTTGAGATTCTATAATGTTGCGTTGGTTCACACCTTAAGAGTACAGTACTCTAAGGTTCACACGGGCAGATGAAACGATGAAGTCTACCGACTACCATTCATTGTCAATGGAAGCCACTAAGCCAGCAACTTAACGATGCAAAGAAAAGACGCAATGATGCATGTAGCATTGTAGCTGCTCCAAATCAACACAACACGTCGCACGAGAGTGCGATTATTCCTTTGTGACGGTAGATGGCGGCATTGGGTCAGTGTGCAGCACCATTCTGTTGCTACAATTTTGGGTTTGGTTGCAAGTCTTCTGTCAGAATTGTAGACCTGTCACCTCTCCCTGTAAGTTTAAAGGTAGGGTAAGTGATATTTAATATTTTGTGGTTAAAACAAAAAGGTCTTTGTTCTTATATTCTGAAAACTAATCATTGCTATAGTGTTTGTTCAGTAACAGGAGTTTCATCTTTTCTGATGACATGACCTGAAAATGCAATTTAGGTTTAAGAAAGAGTTGGAGAGACATAGAGATTCCCATTACTGAGCAAACACTCTAGATAGCAATGAGTACAGTATTGGAATATAGAGCTATTTAACAATTATTTAACCAAAGAAAATCACATGTGAAAGGCCGTCTTTCACAAGCTCACCTCCAGAGCTTCCCTATTTTTTCCTTTATACAATTTTGATCTCCTATTAACTTTGTATTTTTCTCCCATTGTCCCAGATATTAGTTTGACAGCTGTTCTAGTTTAGTGAGGCAATTTATATATTCTTTATTTGATCAAGCTGAAGAGAACGCCTGATATAAAATACTCCTGTATTTTGTAACGACGTTCAGAGAAAATACAAAATGACATTAGATCAACATTTGCTGTTAGTACATAACATAACTGTCAAAATAATACTCCACAGTCCCCATTAAAGAGCAGGTAAGGTGTGCTGCTGCAAAACGAACCTGTCTTGTATGCATCCATGCGAGGTCAGTTGCGGTGCCAGTTAAGCATGGCCGACTGGTCAGCTTCAGTACGGCCCTCGGGAAGATATGGCAGCTGATCATTCAACGCAAGCTTCCCATTCAGTCCTTTTATTACTCCCCAAGGCAAATAATAGCTGTGTAATTGATACAAATATTATAGCATAAACCCTAAAACAGTTATTCAAATCAAATTCATAAAAATATATAAACACTCAAATGTAGAGTCATAGTGACAAATACGCCCCAAAACAGCAAAAGGGGATTACATTATTATTTGTAGTACAAAAAAAATAAAATACAGAGGGGAGTATGTGGAGTATAATTATATTATTATTATAATAATATATATATATATATCATTGATTGTCCCGTCTGCAGAGGTCTGTTCTAACCAGCGAGGTTGAAGATCTTCTGGCTGAGTCTCGAGGCCAGAGAGAAGAGCAGCAGGAAGAAGAAGAGAAAGAGCAGCACAGCCCCCAGCAGCAGCATGCAGTGCAGCTTGAAGTTCCTCCAGGCCAGGATACACACCACCCTCACTGGGCTCAGCAGCCACGACAACAAGCTAATGTTGGGACGGCTACACACACAGAGAGAGAGAGAGACAGAGAATACTGGTTGATCTTCCCACAATATTGTAACTACTAAAACTGGGCATGTCATTATCAAAAAATATTTTTTTAATTCAGAAATGTTCCATGAAATACCTTTTTTTCTTTTTGATTGCACATACATACAGCAAATCTACATGCATTGCATCTTCTCTATATTGTCTGTCATACGACAATCAGTATAAAACGGGGTGTAAACCACTTTCCACCACCACTGCCCCATTTTTCAAAATAATTCAAACATCTTCAAGTTTGCATTTTGAGATTGTAGATAATCTATTTCAGTTTAAAAAGTGGAAAAAAAGGTATAAAGTAGAGCTTATGTAGTTAAAAGAGAAGAGGACAAATCAGTTCAGTAATTTCCGTTTACTTCAAATCATTGATAAAACACAAAAAATAAACAGCGCACATGTCAACAAAGAGATAAAAATACAATTGTGTATCATACAAACAGGCAAGTTTAGTGCAAACGGGAACTCTCCTTGTACAAGGTAAAAACCACAGGATCACAAATAAGGACATTTGCAACAGTTCAAGCACAGGCAACATGGACACATGGGTCAACAATGGACACTGCAAACAATGCCATCAGTTATGGCTGTTGAGTGTGAAGTCAGGGTGACAAAGGTCAGCCCATATGCAGCCACTCTTACAAAGCCTGTCTAATGCACTTTAACTATAATACCTCCAGGAAATTATAACCTGTAACGAACTGTAATGGTTGACTGAGAGATAGAAGGTCATGCCAACACACACAACCTCTCTGGTCAGTTGTACTTAATCACACAGATGCATGCTTACTGATCCGACACATTTAGGTGGAAAACAGTGATAATCTTTAAGCTTTTTTTGTTTATTTTATACGCGAGTCAAAATCTATTTTCAAATGGTCTATTGTGTTAACCACATGAACCCTAGCGTCCCTATTCTGCGATGAATATTCAGCGAAAATAGCAGATCTACAAGCATGTTGTGAGATTGTAGATCAGTTATTTTCAGTGACAGAATTTGGTGTAGACTAGGCAAAGGAAAGTACTGGACAAAGAATAGAGCCCTGAGGGCTGTATATAGTTGTTAATTGTATTTCACTGTACTTTGCACATAACTCAATGTTTGGACCTTCACATGACCATAATGTAAACGTCAATATTGAGCAGTTGAGATGAATAACAGTCTAACAGTCTTAAACATGATTTATACATTATGGGTGGACACCTTAGACTCTTAGAGTATATATGAATAGAGAAGACACCCGAGTTCTCCTCCCATCCACTTGCATTAAGTTGCTCAAAAGCGCATGAGGCGATTTCACTCCTCCTTCCGTGTAGGAACAGAGTGCATTCTGGGATGGATTTGCCTCAAACACATGAACGCGCTGCCGTTGACTATCATTGTGCCGTTTGTGCGCGTTCACGTATGAAACATTCGTTCACGTGTCATGGCCTCAAACACATGAACGTGCGCAATGATAGTCAACGGACCAGCGCTGGCTCGAGCTGCAATGACAAATTCGGCCACTATGTCCATTTCGCCTCAGGGTTTCCTCTGGGTGCCTTCTCTATTCATATTCATATATACTCTAAGGTGGACACACATAATGTATAAATCATGTTTAAGGGCAGGACACCTGGCCTTTCCGGGGAGGGGTCAGAATAAATTATGAACTTAGATGGATATTCGTCTCAACTGCTATGTGATGCAATTCCTGAAACTAACTGATCCGACCAGTCAAGTCTGGTTGTGATGATTATACATATGGTGGCTGCGTGGGCAACACAAATTTAATTTAGCTAGCTAAAGGTAGTACCACGTCAAATATCTCAATCCCAATGAATATCATTAAGGTAGGAAAATAGACTGCAATAATCTGTATTTTTCTTTCTTTGTCATTATTCTACAAGTGTGCAAAGGCTGCAAGAGTTAACGGGGAACATAGCTAGGAGAAAAATCTTCATTTGTTCCCTATCAACTTAATTTATTAGTAGACATTGTAGTGGAAATAAAAAACGCACAGTAACATTTGAACTGTCCCATTGTTTATGTTCTCCCAAATTAACAGATACAATATATAAAGAGATAAAGAAACTTCTTTGTGAAGTATAATATTTCTTGGGAGAAGTTGTTTAGGGTCAGATCAGGCGTTACTTTGTGGCCTTTGATTGGTTAATCCTCAGGGATGACATGCCTGATTGGCAGTCCACATATTGCACATTTTATTGGTAAAGCTTGCAATAGAGCAGAGAGGAGAACAGTGTTTGTATTGCCAAAGGAAAGCTATTGCATGGAGCGGTTTCAACCTCTCTCCTCAGCTGTGTTGTTCATCAGAATGGGATAAGAGAGGTAAAAAAAAATGCAACCGGGCCTCCATTCCTCCAGCCACTCCATCTTCTCCGTCACCGTTCCCTCAGCCTCCCTGACGCGGGGGAAAAACCGAAGGAGAGACATGGTCTCCAATGCGTCTAGACAGGTACGCCAACATCCACCCATCTCCATCTGTCCATCTGTCAAACACGGAAGTGTCTCCCCCTCTTCTTCCCCGCCCGCCACTCTCACAGCAACCCAGGGGCCCTCTCAGGCCCCCAGGAGCTTCTTGACCAGGTAGCCAGGCATACTGTAGAGGAAGAGGCCCAGCAACATCAGCAGCAGCAGGGCCAGCACGATCTTGATGATGAGCCACTTGTAGCGGTTACACACCAGATAGCGGATGGCCTTAAGCGGGCTGAGGAACCACAGGAAGGTCGTGTCCGGACGGCTAGATGGCCAAACAGAGGAGAGAGGGGGTGTTGCAGGGAGAGGGAGGGAGGTGGGTGAAGTGGGTGGGTGATATTAAATGGATGGAGTGAGATGCAGAAGAGGTGAGGGGGTGGGAGAGTGGAAATATGGGAGATACAGAAGAAATGGGGAAAACCAGTGTTAGTGGTTAATAAGCAATGGCATATGGTTGAAAATATTGCACTCAGAATTCACTTTCTAATTGATATACATTTTCAGCGGAACAGAAGACTACAGCAAGAATAAAAGCACAAAATGACAATTACATATTAGGTCAATCACTCATAACAATATGATAACTGTGTTGATTAGTTGGATGATCAGACAACAGACAGATTGGCTGGCACAGACAGTAAAAGATACAGTGACATGCACTACACACTTCTTAAACAGGAAAGGGTAGAGATAGAAGTGAAAGATAGATAAGGTGAAGAGAGAAGAGAAGAATATATTTGGAAAAAAAGAGACCAGGTAGTGATACAAAGGGCACAGAGTGAGAAGGGTCCAACACTGTGTGAGAGAAAAATAACTATGGATAGGGAAGAATTCCTATCCAAAAAACAGGGCATAGAGAGAGACAGAGAGGGAGAAAGAGAGAAATAAATTAAGGTAACAGGAAGAGTAGGCACCTAAACATTGTGGGCACCTCAGTGTTAAAATGGCCATTTTCTCCCTGAATGTAAAAAAAGAGTAATGCATGTATAACGATTTAAGGTGTAATATTTCTACAATCGCTACAAAACCTTCCAGTCATTATAAGAAATGATTACCTGGCTTGGTTGACATGCTTGATTCTGATTGGTCAATTGCAGAATTCAGCGGTGTGTTATTTCTTGATAACAGACCGCTCCGCTCTATAACAGACCGATGCCTAATCAAACCCTCGGTGCGCCGCTTGTGCGGCTGCGTCCCGCTTGATTTACTGCTGTTTCCAACATGACAGCCATGTAAACGCACACACAATGTCATTTGCAGCTAAACAATGCTCTCAAAAATGTTTTTGAAAACATTTGAGCGAGGAATAGTGGGATAATGTATGGCTGAGTGGTCATATCACCTTCAGGCTGATTAACCACCCCCACCACGCGTCGGTGGTTAACACCCTTAGTGGCATAAACGGAGGTCCTATCAAATACGCTCAGGACGGAGATTAATCACAGGACGGAACATTAATGATATCATAACCGAGCGCACCGCTCCTCAGGTTGGGAGCGCCTGTTGGGCAACATTCAATGTCATTTCCGGTAGGGACGTCATCCAAAGTGGTCCCCCTCCATTTTAGTGGAATCTTCAAACATGAATAACTCTTGATCTAAATCATTCCGTCCAATTCTAACCAAAGATGATGTTTTTGGCGGCCCATCGTGGTCCCGTCGCTTGTCGCGTTAGAAGTAATCAAACTTCCCGTTGTTGACGATCGCCTCTGGGGTATTTTGGCTACATCTAGCTACTTCAGCTACATTCATTTTAATCTTACAAATACCCCCGGGCGTTCGGGGTGTTAATCAGCCTGTCGGTGATTTATCTATCAACAATGACCACTCAGCCGTACATTATCCCTTACTTAAAGGGTAAATGATTAAATGTATGTCTCATAATTCTTTACATCTTGGGGAAAAAAGCCAATTTAACATTGATGTGCCCACTGCCCACAGTGTCTATAAGTGCCCACCTTTCCTGTACCCTAAATAAATAAACAAACAAACAAACAGAGGGGGGATTGGGGCTACCAATGGCTCAGGCCCCCAGCAACTTCTTGACCAGGTAGCCAGGGATGGAGTAGAGGAACAGGCCCAGCAAGAGCAGCAGTAGGACCAGCCCCAGGACCTTGAGGATCAACCAGCGGTAGTTGTTCCAGATGAAGTAACGAATGGACTTCAGAGGTCTCAGAAACCACATGAGACTGATGTCTGGACGCCTTCGCCGCAGAAGGGGGAGAGGGGATAAGGGAAGGAAAGAAGACAGGGCACATGGAGATGAAGGCGGCAAAAACAGGGGGAAAGGGTGAAGGTCCCATATATAGAGGAAGGGAGCAAGGGAAGGAGGGAACAGAGGGAGACAAGTGAAGAAATGGTAGGAGACACGAGTGCGTGTGAAAGTGTAAGGTCGGCCATTTTGACAACACAAATAGAGCAGCGCTGGAGTCAAACAAGACCAGGTTGATTTAGAATCAGATTGGCTGATGTTGAAGCAGGTGTGTTAGTTTTACAGTCATCACTACTTTTTGCATTGTCAGAATGAATCCACCCCATCAAAGACGATAGTGGTCTGTGCCATTCTGTTCCAAGGTGTGAAAGTAATGATCAAGTTTGTAAGTAATGATCAAGTTTGTAAGTTTGTAATGATCAAGCTTATATGCATATGCATTTCTTTCTGTTTGTGCGTGTGTGTGTGTGTGTGTGTGTGTGTGTGTGTGTGTGTGTGTGTGTGTGTGTGTGTGTCTGTGTATAAAGTATGAGCATGCATGTCCATGAGTGTTTGTGTTTGATGAATGTACAGTATGTGAGGAAAGAGCGTGCATGTACACGTTCCTGCAGTCCTGTGAATATCTTACTTTGGTTTTTCCAGTGGGTCAGGCTCATTCCGTCCCAGTCCAACAGGACATTTCTCGGCCTCCTCTGCCGACATCAGATGTAGCTCTGCTTCCACTTTACCCTGCAAAGGGTGCATCGTGGATTTAATGAAACCACACAAAAATATAAGCTCTTAAAACACAATCTTTGCTAAGGACATATTAAATGCATATTAAACTTTCATATATCTGTCACATGATACGATTAGCTCACACAAAGTACTAAAAGATAGATGCAATACGTACAATACGTGCAAAATAGAATTTAACCTTGATAGAATGATCATTTAAACTAGACCAACAATTCAATGTGTGATGTCTAACTGAAAAATGTCTAAGCTTAGTATTTCCCATTCGCAGTGGTGGAAAGTAACTAAGTACATTTACTTACAATAAGTACAATGTTGAGGTATTTACTTTATTTACTTGAGTATTTCCATTTTTCAATACTTTTACTTATACTCGACTACATCTCAGAGGAAAATGTATTTTTACTCCACTACATTTATTTAAAAACATTAGTTACTAGTTACTTTGCAGATTTTTATTATTATTACAAAACACATATATACATACATTAAACACTTCAGGCCTACATTTCGGCCATTTGAAAATAGCTGAGCTACAAGGTCACAATGCGTCGCATCGGCTATTTTAAAAAGATTGTTATACGTTTGAAAACCTGAAGTAGGACATTCTGCACAGTGAGTACTTTTACTTTTGGTACTTTAAGTACATATTGATGCCAATACTTTTGTACTTTCACCCAAGTACATTTTGAATTCCGTTCTTTTACTTGTAACGGAGCACTTCCACATTGTAGTAATTGATACTTTTACTTAAGTAAGACCACCACTTTCCACCACTGCCCATTTGTACGAGTGCACATCTTACTGTGAGCTCCATCTCATCATTCTCATCGCGGGCCACAAACGGCCACCAGCCCTTGACCCTCTTCTGTTTGAAGATGGAAATGGTGGGCAGGTCCGTCTCATTCCGGACCATGTTAATGGAACACTGCTTGGCTGTCTTCGCCCCACGAGGGAACCGGTTCAGGTCCAGCTCAATAGCACCTGGGAGCAACGAGGGGGACAGGAAAGGAGCGAAACAAAAATCACAAATCACATGCATTTCAAAGTAATTATTGTCACGTCATTGCTGTGTAAATTGTCAATTTGCTAAAATGAGATGGGCTAAAGTGGGGGAGAACAGGCACCACCACTAGTTGCTGCTTCACCGCTATATGTTAGAAACAAGGCCATCCTGAAAAGATTAAATTGTACTATTTCCATAAGTCTGCACAAGTTTTAAAGGTGGTGGTCAATGGAGTACTATCTGATTTCGAAGCATGTAGAAGGTAGGGGGTTCCTGGAGGATCAGACTTGCAACAAAAGGCCCTGAGTTGTCGAGGGTAAGGTAGCTGTGACTAAAATAACTAAGTAGAAAATACATAGCTTCAGCAAAACAAATATCATACCAGGAGGCAGGAGCAGACAACAAAGTGGAATGGAAGTGAGGAAATGACGTGACATCTGCATTCTTTTGCCATACTCTTTTTCATACTGTAGCTTCCGAAGTAGATTGTTAGGCTGAAGCATTTGACCAGATCTGTCTTGAAGGAGCACCATTACAGTTAACAGCAACAGCTAAGAGAGAAAGCTAAAGTGTTCGCTGCGTCAGCGCTCTGCTCACCTAGGAAGTCATCGGCGGAGAAGTGGTCAGCGTCCCAGACTTGCAGCGTGAGGCGGGCCGGGATCTTGTACTCCGTCTCATCCCAGGAGAACATGGACTCTTTCTTGGAGATGACGATCTTCTCCTCGGCCATGAGGTAGTCGATGGGGAAGACAAAGCGCCAGTTGAAGTTCCCCTCGCCAGTCAGCGAGTGGTAGTGGACGTCTGTATCCTGCTTATCCTCCTGCTGACCCTTCAGCCACCTGGGGTACGGAAAGGTTACAGGGTCAAGGGTCAGCGTGAAGTCACAGAGGTAAGAGCTACAGTATGTCAACAGTCACTGTAGAGTGTAGACTATGCATTAGGATGTCACTCATGCACTGTCACTTCTAATGTCTAGTGTGTGGATTCTGTGGAAAGCTGTAATAGTGTTTGGTTAATTGGAATGCGAGTACAGTACACAGGTAGATGTACTGTACATACTGCATCTGTGTAAAAAGAGATATGAGGTGCTAATCTATCATACTTTCCAGTAATCTCTATATGTATGCATGTCTGTTCTTAACATATATTGAATGACCGTGCAAACAACCAACTTCACACGTGTACTGCCGAGCACTCAAGAGAGTGCAGTTTTGAGTGTGAAGTTGATCGAATGAGCAATTCTCCTGAACTGGCCACCCTCACATATCGTGCAATTCGCTCATACTATCGACTTCACAATAGGTGTGTGTATTGCTGATGTCTCAAAGAAGTGCAATGTCCAGTGTGAACTGTGAAGTACATCAGGTGAGTGGTTCTCCAGAAGCATGCATTTCAAATGACAACCACGCCTGGCACGCCATATCATTTCGACTCCCCATCAAAAGATTAATTAGAATTCGGCCATAGTGCACTTTCAGCAGCTGTCACAAAGTTTCCCAAGGGAGTTGGGTTGGAACAAATTTATATGTGATATTGTAGACACCTTTATGAACACATCTGTGAAGAAAGCTAGTGGTAAGCTTTTTTTGTTTTGTTGCAGATTTGACACACATTTCGCAAATTGTATTGTCTTATTAAATCTTAATGTGCCTGTGTCTGTGTGCATTTGTGTACTTGAGTGATCCAAATGTATGGTTAGCACCTACAAGTCAAACTGACTTGTTGCTGGAGGCTCAAATGATTTGCCATGCACACACAAACTTTCCAAAGAAGTTACTGAAAATCATTGCTTTCAAAATGCCTGTTCAGAAACCTCATAGCTTCACTCAAAACAAATATAATACAAAAACTAAATTCCTCCCAAGGAGAATGCAGAAAAGCTGGTACTGGCAAGCAAAAGGAAAAAAAGCCTGTGAAATAAGCCTATACTAAGCTTTTTCATTAACAGACGAGTGAGAATGTCTTCCTTAGTCAGGAGGAGTGGGGACGAGGTCGGTTGCATTCTCAGTTCTCAAAACTCAACACTGAAAACATGAGATAGTGGAGCTTATAGTGCGTAAAACACAAATGAGAGTGAGAGCATAACAGAATTTTGTATTGTAATATTTCAGTATATATATTTAGCATGTTGTTGATTTGCTAACTGGGATGCATTGGTATTAATTGGGGGTGACAGACTCAGGACTAGGGTTGAGGCTTATGCTTAATTTATACTCCGTCTGTGTTGCTTGCCAAAAATAGTTAATCTACAGTCTCACAATGAGAACTCTGTCACATAACGAAGTATATATTATCGGTGTGACGAAGTATAAATCAGGCTTCATGTGAGAAAGCAAATAAGGGAAACTTTATTTTGAAGAAGCAATGCTGTATTCCAACAACGGAAACCATCCCGAATGTATTTCTCACCTTTTTCAAACGGTTGAGAAAGTGTTTATTTTTAACTGTGTAGTATAAATATTAATTTCTATGTGGATTTTAACCACTTGTGTGGTTATTAACCACTTGAACCCTTGCTATTCTTGGGGGTAATGTTTTGTAAGATCAAATGTTGATCTACAAGCTTACAACACGTTACAACGGGTCACTTCATGTGACACGGTGTGAGCTTGTAGATCGGGTATTTTCACTGAAGAGATTTGGTGTAGAGGGAAGAAAAGTGAGGACCAAGTACAGAGCTGACCACAGTCAACTAAGTATTAGTTTACTAAGTGGTTGCTTGGGGATGGTGCTTTTGTTGTTACAGCAAAACGCACTGAGTTGAGAACAATTGGGCAGCAGCAGTAACTGAGGGTAAAAGTAGGTGTGGCAGAGAGAAGCATTTTTGTACAACACACTATCACAAGGCTATAAAACTGTAATTTTGAACAAACTTAAAAAGCACCAGAGCTCAGCTCTGTAGAACTGACATGCACACTTGCTGATAATGCTTCCATGCAAGAGTTTGTTCTTTATTCCAAACAGCTCGAATGCCGTGGCTTAAAGCAATGTCCAGTAGACATGGCAATACAGGACCAGACCACAAACCAAGAACAAAATGCCCTGCTCCCCTCCAAAAAAAGGAAGAAAAGGCTACAGTAAAAAAGTCATTATTGTTACCCTGTCAGAGGCAGCAATGTGTGGCAGGGTCCTGTCTGAGTGTCTGTGTTAACAAAATAACTACAAAACAAATGTACTGTAGGCTTAATTTAACCTGACTCCGCCAGATGGAAGACACTTGATTCACATGTGTTTCACAACCGACTTCCATCTGGGATCACTGTAACCCAATCGCTGAAGAATGCCGGCCCTTTTTATTCAAGCTACTTGGCAAGTGATTGGCAGATCCCGCCCGTAGCTGCCCCTGATTGGTCCGAACCGCGGCCGGGCCGGTTCATCACTACTCCAGGAGAAATCCCAAAGGGGATTCTTGAATTTGGGCAGAAAAGGTCAAAGGTCAATGTCAAAATGACATCACTGAAAAAAAGAAGGGAATGTGTCTGCGCACGATATACTGCTCTTCCAAAATGATGTAATTGGTAATATCTCAGAAATGGAGATATGTAGAACAAATTATGTTGGTGCGGCCAGCTTTATAAAAAATAAAATGTTCACGATGTTTGAATGGTATAGGTCCTGTTAGCCACCATGCTCAGTTGGTGTGAAGGTTACGGCGTTGTCAATAGTACAACTGGGGGGAAAGAAGGGAGCTGGCGTGCTGGTTGGATAGCTGAGGCAGGGTAAGGGGGAGGGGGAAGAGGGGGATTAAGTACGAGCCATGCGATGGAATCGTGTGTTTACCCCCTGACATAGATGTCAGACATCTTCTCTCCTGTCATGAAACCATCGTCCTCTAGAATTACGTCATCAGTGTTCCAAATAATAACACGAAGCTCAAAGCTAGACAACAGCAGAGCATGGACCGGAAAAGGAGAGAGAGGACGACAGACACACAGACAGGGAGACACAAACAAAATAAAAAAAACGCACAAACACGCACACACACATTGAAAAAAACAAACAAAAACGGAAAACAAAAACAAAACAGAAAATAATGATTAACGCCAAAATAAAACACGCAGCACGCATACTTGTCACACCCACGGGATGAGGCTATGGCCGCCGCACCCCGTAGTATGTACCTACCCCCTGACAAATATGTCACTGGACTTTTCCCCAGTGAAGTAATCATCGTCCTCCAGTTTTACTTCGTCTGTATTCCAAATAATCACCCTGAGCTCATATCTGGCAAGGGGGGTGGGGGAGGAAGGAACACACACATAGTTGGAACACCTGATTTGTAGCAAATTGAGGGCTGTAGTAGCGAAAGAAATAGACTCGCCGTTATTTGGCCTGAGGAACAAAACTATAAGTTAAGTTGAAAAACATTCAGTACTTGAATTGCATATGATGAAAAAAGTATTAAATTTGAGGTATTATTTCTCCACATGTTGAGAACCATATTATACATATTAAATGACCATATGGTCTGGCATGTTTAGCTTACTGACTATATGACTCATGGAAAACTTACTGACCATTTTCCACGGCATACTGTAGTTTTGCCATGGTCGTTAATTTCAGTGTAGCATGAAAATCTACTTGCAGGGACTTGAAACCTGCTTGAGATAGGTATTACCAGAGCCATTGTAGAGCAAAGGTTGCATAAATGAGGGGTCAGAAAACACTAGAGCTCACATGGTTCATATATTGCGTGCTTCGTCAACACCCATTAGGAATGCTTGGAACTATACACTAGTGTTTGGAACTATTGGTAGCACGAATGCAAAGTGTTACTTCTACATTCTTCTTTTTCTTGTCGTGATCTCTGAACACAAAACAAATCAACATCAAGTTGGTTGTGATAGTAAATGACTGAATACAGAATGTTATAGGGATATTCTTTGTTTAAATGATCCACCATTGTTGCAAAATAACATGCCCGATTGAATGAATGGCGATAACGCAACTCTTTCCATCTAAATGAATCTGGCTAGTACTAAATTGTTGCTACTATATAGTCTGGCAAAAACCAGCAAACAATACTGTAATCAAACTGTCTGCTAAAGCAACTAACTCCACTACTTGACAATAAATATATATATATATTATTATATATATTTTTTTAAAGTCACAATACCAACTTTGATGAGGCAGTATTGCTTTGTTTTTTATTTTCCTGAAAAATGAACATTTAGGAGTTAGCTGGTTTCTGCCCGATAGCAGACATATGCATATGCAAAATAACTGTGTAGTTGTTTGTCTGTAAAAGTAAAGTTAGCATTTTAAGAAAGGGATAATGAACAGTGAGATTGTCCTTACAGGGTGATTCAGCACCCTGACTCAAGGCGGAGGGGTTGTATCACCCTGAAGACATTTATGTCTCATTACACGGCTTGGTTGAATGCTTGATTCTGATTGGTCAATCACTGAATTCAGCGGCACGTTAACTTATTTCTGTATAATGACCAATGAGCTCTATAACAGAAAGCTGTAATCAAAGGCTCAGAGCACCTTCATTTTATGCCGTATCCAACAGCCGTGTAAACAAACGCAAAATGTAATTTACAGCTAAACATTGCTGTCAAGAATGTTTTTGAAAACATTTGAGGCGAGAAACGCAGTAACCGAAAATGGATTCTATTGTTCTCCGAGGCGACTGTGTTGCGATGGACGGACGTGGTATAAACATATGGTAAACTTTCATTAGCGTAAGAAAGTAAATACAATGTATTAATTTATTTATGAATAGCCGGGATGATTGACGGCGAGCCGGTCATTGTTTAGAAATTAACCCCTTCTTGACAGGGTTTAATCCCCCTGTCGAGGTTTATTTCTCAACAATGACCGGCTTGGCCCAGGCCGTAGCGTAACGGTCTGGGCACCGGACTGGTAATCCAGTCGCAGTGTGCCGCGGGTTCGACTCCCGGACCCGACACGGCCTTTACTGCATGTCATCCCCCCATCTCTCTCCCGTTTCCTGTCAGCCTACTGTCTGTCCCTTCAAAAATCAATAAAAGGCGTAAGCCGCAAAAAAATATCTTAAAAAAAAAAAAAACAATGACCGGCTTGCCGTCAATTATGCCTTGCATAACGGCTGCATCACTGTTTCGTTAACCTACTTATTACCAGTACATGGCTACTTGACACAAAGTAAAAAAAATGTGTTATTGCTTTCAATAAAGAATATCAATAGTAGGCTATTCATAGAAGCGCTCTGCTATTAATAAATAACAGACGGCAGAATACTGTAATCTGAATCAAGCATTCAGCCAAGCCGCTTAATAAGCCAGTGGTTTTCAAAGTGGGGGCCACAGTAAAACCAAGATAGCATAGTACTTCTAATCCCTAATCTCAAACTAATCTGGGCCTACCTTTTTGGTTTCCGTGGCGATATGTCGACAGCAGGCCCAGGGGCAGGCATGTCCATTGGGAACATGTCTACCCACATCTCAACGTGACCCTGTGAGAAAACACACAAGAGGAAAAGTCTAGTAGTGGTCATCATCACCTCCACTGCTTCGCAACTCAACCCTAGCACCACATGTCATCCTACCTGTTCGATGCCAGGTTTGTCTGGGTTGAGCAGGGGTCTGGTCTCCACGTGTTCAGGGATGAGCCTACAGCCCACTCTGGGGATCTCCTCCCAGTGATTCAGCACGGTCAGAGCCAGATGCTCCTCTGTGGGCCTCTTCTGACCTACAGCAGAAGATCGGACGTAAAAGAGATGAGAGAGCACAGGATAATGGGAGGGAACAGTGTTAATCAGTCTTTACCATTAATTCATTTGGAACTCTGAAAGTATAACCACATTTTTTGAGAGACACATCATGTATTTAGGGGCATGTCTAAATCCACCATTGTCTTGGAGGTGCAAACAGCACAGGTATCAGCACTGCATTTGTTTTTAGGGATCGTGGCATGATGTTTCTGTCCTAGCTGAAAACGATGTACAAAGTATATATACTGCATGGACCTGCAACTGCTAAACGCCCTGACGTACTAGGGAGTGCTAAAAATAATGTACGCCTAAGAGATCTTTTGGTTACACTCTCAAAGTAAAAGAAGATTTTAATAGGATTTCCTTTCTACAAAGCCTTACCATTTTCATCTTCCATCTCCGTAGGCGCCTGGAACACGCGGTTGGCCACCTTAACCCTGTCCCCGGGCCCATAGTGAGGTCCGTCCAGTTTGCCTTCCTTGCACAGTTTAGTCAGGATCTGACTGGGCTTCATTGCATCACGCCACACGTTGTATCCATGGCTAGTGTTGGCAAGTAATGAAGATGTTGTTAATGACCAAAAGAGACAAATGTTTTTGGTTTTCAGAGCAATAAAATGTATAAATTAATATTAGAATAAAAACGATTTGTCTTCTTATGATCTCGACCTTGTTTGTTAAAGGCACAATTCAGATTTTTTTTTTTTTTTATGTTTTTTTTTGCGGCTTTCGCCTTTATTTATTTTTAAGGACAGACAGTAGGCTGACAGGAAATGGGGAGAGAGATGTGGGATTGACATGCAGTAAAGGCCGTCGGGATCGGGAGTCGAACCCCTGGCACACTGCCAGGCTGAGCCACGGCCCAGGCTAGCACAATTCAGATTTGATAATTTATGAATTATTATTCATATGCATTCTGAAAGAATTTGATTGGCAGATGGAAAATGTATTTTCTACTGAATCAAAATATAGATCAATAGTAGCCTACTCCAACTTCAGCATAAATTATTCTCCCTGGAACAACATATTTTCAGATGGGGGTCGGCGGCCCATGTCATATATATTTGGGGGTCCTTGGCATGAAAATGTTTGAGAACGACTGACATAGAAACATGGGCTAAATGGGTTAATGTGCCTAGTTTGCCGATGGATGGATGGATGGATGTATACGGTAGATGCTTACACAGCGTAGGAGGAGGCTATTCCACATGTTGCTCTGTGCTTGCTGTAGAAGCGGTTCTCCAGGTCGATCTTAGTCTCTCCTATGAGGTCGTCGGTGCCCACCAGGTCCCAGTCGTACACCGACACGGTCAGCATGGACTCCATGGGGAACGTAGCCTCAATGTCAAATGATCTGAACGGAAATATGAACGTTGGATATCAGAGAATGAGAAAATGATGGACAGAGACATCCAGTATGAGTCCCCTGATCTCATTCGAACATATCGGTTTAATGACCGTTGACAATGAAGACCAATATACAATATAGTTGAACATTTACAATGTACACAGTCCATGTACAATGTACACAGTCCATGAATGACAGAGAAAAGGTAAAAATGAAAACACAAACTTTTTTTTGTAAAATAAAAATTAGCTTATTAAAATAGACAAAGTAACTAAAGAAAGACCCCACATACACAGAAAAGAACTTACGCTAAACACTGTCTGTAAGAGTGGCTTGGAAGTCATATTATACATTGAACGGTTTATGCAAAACATTAACATGAACAGCGTAATATACTGTACTTTTATTAATAACGTTTAATATTCTTTATATGGCTTATCTGCACTCACTTGCCAAAGACCGGGTTGAGCTGTTTGGAGATGTAATTCTCCTTGTCCTTGACCTCTGACTTGCCAAGTTTAATGGCAACATAGGGATCAGCCTTCCCATTTATATCAGCAGGGTGCAGATCTGTGGCCTGCAATAGAAGAGAATACAATATAGGCTTTCTATTGCAACAATACACTTTAGGATTTTAGCTTTGACCTAAAAATAAACTAACTAAGTGGTGGTTTAGAGCTGAAAGCTACTACTCTTACTACTCACCCTGACCACATAGACGCGGACGAGGACTTTGATGGGGTCATTGTGAGGAATGCTCTGGAACATGCCCATGTTAGGATCAAAGCCCACGTCCCTGGTGATCTCCTCAGAAACGGGTAGCTTGTACATACACAGTGACCCCTGTGGTGAGAGGTTGAACAACGTTACATACACAGTGACCCCTGTGGTGAGAGGTTGAACAACGTTACATACACAGTGACCCCTGCGGTGAGAGGTTGAACAACGTAACACGTTACATACACAGTGACCCCTGTGGTGAGAGGTTGAACAACGTTACATACACAGTGACCCCTGCGGTGAGAGGTTGAACAACGTTACATACACAGTGACCCCTGCGGTGAGAGGTTGAACAACGTTACATACACAGTGACCCCTGCGGTGAGAGGTTGAACAACGTTACAGGGGTTAAAGCAATGGCAGTCACATCACGGTAATCTTGGCTTATGGTGAACTAGTCTGGACCAGCTTCCAGCCCCATGGTTTGCATCGTCAATAATAATAATAATAATAATATTTGTATAGCACCTTTCATGACATGAAGTTACCGTGAAATTATTTAAAATGTGATCTACAGTAGCTTCTTAAATGTGCGACTGTCATGATCCGTGACCTGTTCTGTCACCCTGATGTGTTTCCCTATGTTCCTTGTTTTGGGTTTTACTTTTGTGTACTTTTACCTTTTATTTTGTAGTATCTAGTGTCTCTTGGTTCCCTGTGTTGCCCATGTTTACCTGCCTTGTCTAACCTGTGATTAGTGTAGTGTTCCCCACCTGTGTCCTGTTACTCTCCCAGCAAATCCCTGTGTTGATTTGTCTGTTGTATTTCACCTGTGTCTAGTTAGTCCATGTCTATTTATATGCCCTTGTGTTTTCAGTTCTCCGTTGGTTCGTTATTATTTGTCACTGTGAGTATTCGTTGTAGTACCTTGTTCCTTGACTCCTCGTTTGCCCTGTATTTCAGAACCCCTAGTTTTCCCAGTTTAGTGTTTCCCTTTGTACTCCGTGTTCTGTGTTTTGACTGCCTACTCATCGGGCTTGATATAATAAATATCTTCATTTGAACTGAGCTGCCTCTGCCTCTCATCTTGCACTTGGGTCCTCCTACACTGTCTTGACTCGAACCGTAACAGCGACAAGCCAAATAACCAAATAAACATTGAATGAATGAATGATACAGTGAAACTCTTAATGTCTTTCAAGAGTTTTGAACGATGTCCTTCTCTACTCCACTATGATCAACTCTGCCAGCAGAAACAGAATAGCACAGCTTCACCTTGAACCTTCCAACGATTCTGTCATCATCCAGTGCGTGTTCATCTTCGTCCCCAGCCTTGCCTCGGTACAGGTTGAACGTATGGAGCCAATCCTCGAAGTCACCAAACTCACTGTCCAGCTCCTTGTTGTAGACCTGGATAGTAGGAAAATACAAATACAAAGACTAACTAAAGTATGTACTCTATTTGTGTATCTGTGTGTGCACATTTTGAGTCTTGACAATCGGACTGTGTGTGTGTGTGTGTGTGTGTGTGTGTGTGTGTGTGTGTGTGTGCACGCGCATGCGTGCGTGTGAAATTGTGAATGACACACTAACCAGTAGCTCGTCCACTTTTGGCTTCACCGGCCGTTTCTCGGCAGTGTCTCCGCTCGTGTGACCGTGGCCTCTCTTCTTGTCCCTGAACATCATTCTCCTGTCTTTGGTCTTCTCCTTGCTCTTTGTGCCTTTCACAGGGAAGTCATCGAGTTTGATATCTGCCCGAAAGGCCGAGTGGAAGGAAGAAAGGATGGACGGACGGACGGCGGCACCATGGAAACCAGGAGTCATGGAGAGGTGGGACACAGCACACAGGGTAGGACACAGCACTCTGCATGTCAGTCAACTCAACATGAAAGCTGACAGGTCTGCCTCTTTGGTGTTCGCTGAGAACACTTAATTACTGTACCTTCTCGTCAAATAGAAAACATAGCTAGGAGACTGATTGACTGGAAAGACCCAAACCGTTCACACCGTGATGTCACCGTTATTATAATAACCGAGTCAGAGTCGTGTTACACCGTGACATCAAATTGTTTAACACTAAAGGATTTAAATGGGGTGTATGCGCGTATCACAGAAAGGCGTTAGGCCCAAGAGTCATTGAGTGACACTGCATCAGCCAACTTTCATGTGTAGTGCAGCGCTGGGTGAGCGTGCCAACCGCAGGGAGCGCTTAGAATGGCAATGATGTGAAGGCTGTGATGTAATGTAAGCGTGGATGCTGTGTGTAGTAGGATGATAAAAAAGAAAGCAGGCCAGCAGTGGAGAGAAAGCATGCTCGGCGGTAAACATCACATAACACCATCGCAAGAATGAAAGATTTCAGCAGCTGTGATAATAGTGCAGGTGCTCGAACGCTGCTCTATGTCACTGCAAGGACCTTTTCACAGGGCCAATAATGTTACTTTAAAGTTTAAACATCTTCATTCCATATATAACTCCAGGTGTTAATAGGTAAAGCAATGAAAAATATACAATCTGTCTTTTTTAGACAATGCAATCATAATACCATTTGAGATTCCATTCTACTTTATCGTGTGAGCTGATGAAATATACTCACTGATAAGTTAACAACACCCAAAATAGATTTATGCCGATCTCAGGATCCATTATATGAATCGTCCATCGTCTATGACACAATGACTTATTAATTATGATATATGGTCAATGTTTCATCCCGATCAGAGCCCCATTGACGTCCATTATAACATTTAAGTTATATATTGTGAAATCAGCACTGATCTGTCCGACAGTCCAGCAGTTTGCAAAAATAGCTCCTGGAACACTGACAGACAGACAGACAGAAAAATAGATACTCTTCGAGACAGTTTGCCTCTGAGGAGCCATGCTGTAAAAACATCCTGGGAGATTTTTCCTAATTTTAACAAGTACTGTACATGTTTTAGGGTGGAAAAAAAAATCACAGCACTCACGGCGCACAAAACTACCTGCTCCCTCTGCTGCTATCTCTAGGTCTTCTCTCTCCTCTGCCTCGGCCTGGGCAGCCTCCTGAGCCTTCAAGATCTGGAAACCCACGGCACACAAAGGTGAGTCAGCTCTGCTTTCAGAATAATATCTGGGACTTGTATAGCGCGTTTCATGGTACTTTCATGGTACGCTTTACATGTGTGGGGGGCCAGGGGACGGAACATAAGACAAGGACAACTTTATTAGGAAAAACCAGTAAACGAGTTAAAAACACGTCAGCTTGGGAAGGCTAGTCTACTCTAAACAGGTGGGTTTTCAGTGCAGTTGTGAAGTGTAAGGAGGGAGGGTTTTTCCACACTCTCACTTATTACAACATACAGGGCAGTGGTGGAAAGTAACATTAGTACATTTATTTAAGTATTGTACTTAAGTGCAATTTAGGGGTACTTTTACTTTACTGTAGTATTTCCAATTGCCAATACTTTTACTTCGATCTACTCCACTACATCTCAGAGGCAAATATTGTACATTTATTTTAAAACTTAGTTACTAAGTTACTTTGTAGATTTGTTTAATTATTACAAAATAGCAGATCTACAAGCTCACAATGTGTTTACTTTAAGTACATTTTGATACCAATAGGTTTGTAGGAAAAGTAGCAAAAATAACTGATCTACAAACTCTCAAGGCATTGCTATGTGACACGTTGTGAGCTTGAGATCGGCAATGTTTGCTTTTTTATTTGAACAACTGAATATAAGAAAATTACCCGCACACTGCCAGCTTGCACGGTACATGAAGAGATACATTTTGTTCATGATGAAAGAGAAAGTGAAAATGGTTACGTGTGTGACGTGGGTATTTATAAATATTTAACCAATGAAAAGTATTAACAAGATCTTGTGATTAAATATTAACTACAATGACTACGATCAATTGGAGCAAAGTATTTTTTTTTTTTTCGATTTCCTGAAAAGTAATCGTTTTGGACAAGGTTTCCACCCAACAGCGACAAATTGTTTCTGCTGTTCTGCTGTACATTTCACTAAAACACAAACAGAACAGATCGGAACAGATCACAGATAGAACAGAATCACACACCTCCATGAGGGTGTCGATGGAGGCAAAGTATTTGGACCACCAGTCGAGCATGCTCTCATCCAACTCCTCCTCTTCCTCCGCCTCTCCCTTCTTCTTTTTCTTCTTTTTCTTTCTCTCTTTCCCATTCTCTTCATTCTACCAACAGAGTATATATATTTTTTTTTTTCCTCCGGTGTATGACACCAACATTTAATGTTTCTATTATGATATACAGCATAATGAGGTTAATTACTTACCATGTCAACCTTAACTACTGCATCAGATGTCTATGGTAGCACAGGGCGTGGTATGGGGCGCAAACACAACAGAACAGATTAATAACAAATCATATAAGGGATGACATGCAACGACAACAAGTCAAACAGGTTGGAAAGCCTCGTCAGCGTTGACAACATCACTATACCGTGCGTGCGCGCGCACACACACGCACACGCACACACACACACACACACACACACACACAGCAAGGTGCACGCACACCAAAATCGTTTAAGTTAAATGTTACTATGTAAGCACATAAAATCCACAAACACAGGCTTACGGCTTCCAGCTTGACCACCGTGTCCATCTTTCGGACCGAGGACTCGGACGCATTCTCCATGTTGACCGTGAAGTCACCTGCGGGGCGAGAGAGGGTGCGGGACAGGGTGCGGGAATAGAGGCTGTTTGAGGAGCGCGACTGGGAGCCACCATTGGTGAGCACCATGTAGCCATTCATTAGCTTAGCTGGAGAGTGGCCACGGAAGGGGAGCGGGGCGAGTTGTCAAGTTTGACAAGGATCGACGAGGAGGAGTGCCGTCAGGAGGAGAAGACAGGACATCATCCAAGGACGTGCCAGAAGGTAACAGTAAGAGGTGGGTATAGGTACAGTATGAAGGGGGAGGAATAGAGGAAGGGATATAGCGGGAGGATTGATGGAGAATACAGGATAAAGGACGGGTTGAGGGAGATGGTGTGCAGAAAAGGTGGAGGAAGTGCAGGAAGCAAGCAGAGAAATCAGAAAAGTCAGTAAAGCCTGAGTTGTGCTTAGTCGACCGCGGGTGTCACCGCACCCTACAAATTCACAACGCGAATGTGTCGCTAGGTATGAATCAGGCATGAGGAATACAGATTCACACTAAAGTGACAGTTCTTGGATAAAATAGCATTTGGAAAACATGATTCAAGATCTTTTTTTTTTTTCTCTCTTTTAGCAAATGGTATTAGACTCAGGTCTGGTACAAGGCTGATTTAGAATGAGAAGAAACCTAGAATAATAACCCATTCTGCCCGGGCACCCATTTTGGTGTCGGCATCGTGTTATGCTTTAGCTATTTGAAAAATAGCAGATCTACAAGCTCGTATCGCGCCACCGAGTGGCGCGATACGAGCTTGTAGGTCTGCTATTTTTGAAAAAATCGAAGAACGACTGACATTTTTAGAATCTGATCTCAGGTCAGAATGGGTTAATCAGACCAGTGTGTGTCCCAGTGGAAACCTCGTATGAATCTGATCTCAGGTCAGAATGGGATAATAAAGAATAAACAAATTGTCCTGTAATTGATTCATACAACTCGTGGTACAGTAGATACCGGAAGAATACTAGGAAGAAACTGTGAAACGATCAATTCTGGCTCCCGACATAAGAACTTATAGCTGAAATTCATTAACATCGTTACACTGTTACAAATATTAAAGCCTAAACCCCCTTCAGCTCAGCTCAGTATCAGTAATGTACCGTATAGTATATGTACAGTATATGTACAGTACCTGCATTGCCCCAGTTGTTGGAAGTCTTGTCTGGGGTGGTGTAGATGAAACGTCTCAGGCTGGTGACAGCATGGGAGCCCACAAGGGTGTAGCGACCAAACGCCCTGCAGTCCACCACCCTGATGTTCAGAGGAGGGTGGAGGAGCTCGTTCTCAGGGAGGTCCTGTGGTCAGAGAGAAGAGGTGGAGCATAGCTCTGGCTTAGGACCTCATTAAGTCCAAAACTGTTAACTTTCAGGATTCTAATTGCGCTAATCTAAAAGCGCAAACACTGTGATGTGTTTTGAGATAGAGCTGCTGCTTTTGCTACTTTTTTGTGACACTGCAGTATGACAAAGTAGCATATTAATTTAAGAGGGGAAGAGGTTTCTGTCTGACAATAGCAGGCTTTGTTTAGAGTTTAAAAAATGACAATTGATTTGGCGGGTCCCGAAGAGCAGCTGGGACCTAAGAGAATTAAGAGTTTTACAGTATTTTCAATTTTGTTGATGAAAAGTCTTAGGATCTCTCTGCACTCCCAGTCCCATGGCCAGGCCCATGGTCACAAGCCACACAAAATAGGAATTAGAGTGTCCAATGGTGTTTTTGTGGCTATTTACTAGATAAATGCATGTTCATTAAGGGGATTAGCGAGCAGAACACAACACAAATTAGGAATTAGAGTGTCCAATGTGTTTTGATAAATGCATGTTCATTAAGGGGACTAGAGAGCAGAACACACATGGCTGCTCTGAAGTACCATTACGGGCGTTAGCAGGGCTCTGTGTGTCGCTAATTAGTTAAGCAATAAGATGTCAAGATTACCTTAAAGGTCCCCACACACCGAGCACGTTTTTCGGATTTTTAGCTGCGTTTCTCCATCGTTTTTCCGAAAAACACGCCCAGTGTGCAACCACCTTAATTCTTGTCAAACCTATTTTTAAGATTTTTTTTAACAATATATATATATCTTTGTTGTTCCAAACAACTATTGGTTGCACTTACCACCTCAAACCACTTGACCAGGGTGCTGAAGTTGGGGTTCTTCTTGTAGTTCTGGATGAGAGCAGATTGGACCCCTCTGCCTGCACACTCTATGTCCACACGAGGACGGTCCACCTGTGCCAAGTTGACCCTCTTCAGATCCCTCAGGCCCCAAAACAGAACCTGGACCACAGAGGAGATGTCGGCATTAGGGTCAAACTGAGCTCAAAGCTATATTAAAGTCTAACTCATGTTGATTAGATGATGTAATGGTGATGTAATGGAAACAAACGGTGCCAAAACAAACATCAAACGCCATTAACAATAAAGAGACAATATGACGTTAAACGACACATTATGACGTACATTTACCCTTCATTGTCAATGCGTTTACTAAACAAACGTTGAACTAAAGACAAACATTAAAGCTGTGTATAGGAGGGGCTAGCACCCCTCAAAAATGTATGTAGTCACTGCATTAATTTATGGAAAAGACGTCACGGACATTCCATGCTCAAACGGACAGACAGACAGACAGACAGACAGGCGCACAAAGCTGTGCATTGGAGCGGCTGCACCGCACAAAAACATTTGATATATGGAAATGCAAGGTTGCTACCCGACAGTGATGATGATATGATATCTAATATAATATAGATGAGATCATGATATGGTTCTTCTCACCTCTATGCGGTAGCGACTGAGGACTGGCCGGATGCCCAGGGGCACAGGGAGAATGGGTCCACGCTCTGAGTCCGTTGGTCCTTCCCCTAGGGGAGGAAGCTCTGCCCTGCCTCCTTGACCAACCTGCTCAGAGAGGGAAAGCACAGCAATGTTGTTCCCTCTCTCTCTCTCGCTCTCTCTCTAAAATAGTGAAAATAGCAGATCTACAAGCTCACAGCGCATCACACGAAACAAAGTGTCATTTCCATAGTCGCTCTGGATTAAGAGCGTCTGCTAAATGCCTAAATTGTAAATTGTGAATTGACTATTATAAGTGGTTAATTCATTGGGTATTTTTTGTAAGTTTGCATCCTGGGAAGACGTCAGATTTCTCTGGGAACCCCTGCTCAAAAAAAGAGACTTTTACTCTAGCTGGAAAACAGATAAGAAGGGAAATGTACTGAGGAAGTGAAAGATAAATGACTCGGTTCACGCTTGTCAAATAACATCCTCCCGTCCAGGTGACAGAGATAAAAGACCACACCACAGACAGATGGATCTTCTCCACTACAAGGAGAACTAAGCGAGCCGTGCCATTCCATGCTGTGTAATGTATTTCACAGGTTCTGGACTCGGTTTCAGACAAGGTCGATAAGGTTATTCAGAACTTAATTTGGTCTCTGCTCAAGTTACCTTTTTACGGCTGTTTGTGTTTTACAATGTACGACTATTTTCTGCCCCTTCAGCCGTGGCTGTGACTAAAACAAATGAAGGGGGGGGGGGGGGGGGTTATGGATGGTTCTCCATTACTTCTCCGTAGTTGGAAAAGAGCCAAGAGTCTGCGATGTGTGACTGGCTTAGAGAGCAGCGGGGGGGGGGGGGGGGGGGGTGGACAGAGAGTAAAAAGAGCACCTTGATCTGAGGAACAGCAAAGTTATGGACATCGATCAGAGCCCGCCTCATCTCCTCCTCATCAAAAGGCATCTGTAGAGAGGAGGAGGAGGAGGAGGAAGGAGACAGAGGAATGGGATGATGGATGGAAGAGACAGACAGGGATGAAGAGGTGAGGAGGACAGAGAGAGTGTGTGTGAAGGGTAGGAGGATGGACACAGTGGAAGGAGGCAGGGGGGGGGGTTGATGGTGTCTCACATGAGGGCACGAGGTGGATGTGTGTGTGTGTGTGTGTGTGTGTGTGTGTGGGGGGGGGGGGGGTTAAAAAGAGTTGGGGGAGGGGAAAATGAAGGATAGTACATGAGAAGGTGAGCACACAACAAACGAACAAAGGCAGAGAGAGGCATGAGAGAGAAAGACCCCCTCTTGTGGTCTTGTCAGGATGGTCCGTCTGTTCAACACTTTTTGGGCCCAAACAAGATATAGCTTGAACACTACTGTATGGAATGGGTTGCCAGGTAAGGTGCTGAGCACATTCACACTACCGTATGGAATGGGTTGCCATGTAAGGCGCCGAGCACATTCAAGCCCCCCAGAGACAGCTAACCATTTCAGTGACCTTTCCTCTATCACCACCCTTATGCTTCAATTTACTTTGTAGCTTTTTCATTTGGGTTCTTTATTTGACACTTTAGTTGAATGGTTCTGTCGTTTACACAACGTGTAACAGTGTGTGTGTGTGTGTGTGTGTGTGTGTGTGTGCGTGCGTGTGTGCGTGTGTGTGTGTGTGTGTGTGTTTACTATAGCACTATTGTAGAGGTTAGATGGGTCACTATAGCAACTATAGCAACCACACCAGTGCACAGCTTTATCTCCTCTAGACTGGACTACTGCAACGCCCTCTTCATTGGGATTCCTGGCAAACATCTACAAAAGCTGCAGTACATACAGAACAGCGCTGCCAGGGTCCTAATGAGAGTCCGCAAACATGACCATATCACACCCATCCTCTTCACACTGCACTGGCTCCCCGTTACAGCCAGGATCGACTACAAGGTTCTGCTGATAACATTCAACTGCATAAACGGACACGCCCCTCCTTACCTACAGGAACTAATTAATCACCCCTCCAAAAACATCCTCCACCCGCACCCTCAGATCTGCAAACAAACTACTACTCCATGTTCCTGACACCAAACTGCGCACCATAGGGGACCGGGCCTTTTGCTCAGCAGCACCACGTCTATGGAATAGCCTCCCCATGGACCCCGCAGACTGTGGAATGTTTTAAAACAGGCCTGAAAACCTTCCTGTTTCGGAAGGCCTTTTTGTGCTGAACTGTTGCTTTGCACTGTTTTTGTTAACCCTGTTTTTAACCTTTTATGATAGACCATATGTTTTTAACCTTGTAGCACTCTGAGATTCCTTGTGAATGAAAAGTGCAATATAAATAAAATTCATTATTATTATTATTATTATTATTATTACAGGTGTACTGTAGAAGTGGTGGGTTGCTTTCAGCTGGAATTGGGCTCCAGTTGCTCCAGTCTCCTGCCAGCAGAGCGCTATGGCACATGTGTAGAATAATACATTGGTGTGTGCGATGTGAATTGTGTGCATTTATATGTGTGTGTGTGTGTGTGTGTGTGTGTGTGTGTGTGTGTGTGTGTGCGTGTGCGTGCGTGCATGTGTGGTGTTTGCGTGTGTGTGCGTGTGTGCGTGCGTGCTGTGTGTGCGTGCTGTGTGTGTGTGTGTGTGCGTGTGACTGTGCTTGTGTGACTGTGCATGCATGCCATGTGTGAATGGGTGCATGCATCCATGTTACCTGCAGAAGCTCGAAGGCAGCCAGTAGGTCTCCTGCCGTGGAGTTCCCTCTGTAGATCTGGTAGTACTCCAGCTGCGGGGGGAACCTCGGAGAGCAATAGCGCTCGTCGCACATCTTAGTGACGGGCTTGGCAAACGCCCGGCCTATGAACTCTGCCTTGCCCTGAGCGCCGCACACATCATGACAGACACCAACCAGCCGGGGGGACGGGGGGGGGGGGCGGGGGATGGGACCAGACGGGGGGGGACAAGGGAAGGGAGTTAGACAAGGGTTTGGGAAAGTGCTGTTTCAAGCGGCAGCCACTAGATGTCAGTGTAAGTCCAAGTCTGATGCAGTGACGCTGGCTTTCAACAAGCTCCAAATAACTGGCAAAACAAGCCTCGCCAGTCATCACTAGTCACTGAGGACTCAGTCAAGTGGTGGCTAACAAAACATACTTCATGGTAGATTAATTTAATTGTATTATGTAAGATGAGGCTCAACTAAATAAAGTACAAATTAAATAACTCACAAGCAATGTGGATTTACTAAGAGCCAGCCAACCATTGATACAACTCCAGACGGTTGTATTTACAGTACAACTCAGACATAGTAGTACATAGTAGTACTGTTATGAGGGAGTACTACCACTAATGCTAAAATAATTTTTTTAAAGGAACATGCAACAGGGCTAAAAAATACAATCCAACGACTGAAAATGTTTGTTAGGCCAGCGTGAAATGACCCCACCACAATAGACCTCTGTTATCTATTCTAAAGTAACAATAAGCACAATATTCCTACTGTTCTACAGCCTAAACCAGTTGAAGAAATCACAGATTGAGGCTTTAACCTTTGACTTTTATGAAATATCCGAGACCATTAGGTCAACATGTAATCTATTGCGAGTCTGACCAATTCAAACACTTTTTATTTATTTTTTATCCCACAATTTTGTAACCCATTTTCACCCCTGTGTCAATCATCTAATGTGATCCTGGGCTCTACACACCCTCCACCAACCTAGTCCCCATATATGAGGGACATGGGGAGAGCAACGGACTTGAACTCATGCTTCCTTCATGCCTGAGTGTCCAAGTTGCTCCTTTACACCTGACAGGGGGGAGTTTCCCTAGTTGGACGTAGCGCGTGGAAGGAACACGTTATTCCAACCAGTTCCTTTCCCCTCCATCAGGCGCCCTGGCTGGCCAGGGGGAGGCAGTTTAGTGACCAGGATTACTGCATGTTTTTTGTGAGGGTACCTACCCTAGGGGACACGGGGAGAACATGCAAACTCCACACAGAAAGGCCCTTTCGCCAACCCCGCCTTCGGGTATGGGCACTGATGACGTGGAGGAGGAAACACGCCGCCAGCGCCCACAGCGTCCCGAGCGGGAATCGAACCCAGGACCTTCTAGCTGTGAGGCGACAGCACTACCAACTGTGCCACCGTGCCCCCGCTTAATCAATTCTATTGATCGTTTGACCGCTTCAAATATTCTTTAATCGTAAAATAACTAATAACCGAAAACAGAGAACTTTAATCCTTGAGAACTTCTACACTACTGGACTTTCACACTCTACTTGGCCAAGAGAGCAGGGCCAGGGGTCAAGGGTGGATGGAAGGGGTGAGGGCAGACATGCACACGACAAGCAAGAACAAACACCCTTAGTTTTCAAACGCAAACTAAAAGATAAACATTATCTTCATTAATTTTCAACAATAGTAATGAATACAAGCATCATGTCTATCATCCATCCATCTATAGACGCAAAGAGGCATCTACCCTTCTATCCATGCATCCATCTACGCACCAACCTGTCATCCATCCATCCATCCATCCCTCCTTGCATCCTTCTATCCATCCATTCTTCCATAATAATAATTTGTAAAGTAAAGTCGCTTTACACAAACAGAACAAATAAAAACACCTTTATCAGGAGAATAACTAGCAGAAAGTCTAAAAACTAAGCATCCATCTACACACCCACGTGTTATCCATCTCTCTTACTTTGTTCCATCCATCCATCCATCCATCCATCCATCCATCCATCCATCCATCCATCCAGAACAGAAGCGTACCACAGTGTCCTGGTCATAGAGCTCCACTACGATGATTGGAGGATCATCTCTCAGCTCGCTGGCCTCGCCATAGAGTTCCACATCATCAAACACTAGCAGCTGGTCCCATGTAGGACACAGAGTCTCACTCAGCACCTGTGGTACAGCAACACAAAAACGTCATGCAATTATTATTTTAAACGCTCGTGGACAATACACTTCACTACTCCTCTTTCTCACAAGCATGGACTTAAACACACACACACACACACGCACACATGCACATGACGTTGTATACAAACACATGTGTCCGTACCTCAGTGACCTGGCTGTGTGTGGAGAAGAAGACCCTGGCGAAGGGGTCCGAAAGTCCACTGCTGTCAGCAGCAAACAGACTGCGGGCCTGGTACATGTGTGCCCTCAGCTGGAATACCTGCTTCACTGTAGCATGCACGCACGCGCACACGCACACACGCACACACGCACACACACACACACACACACACACACACACACACAAACTTAAATCACAGCAAAACAAATTCCTTTCTAAACAACACACACAATAAAATACACTACATTAAGTAAAACTGAAGTAAACAATCCATCTAAGCCACTTTATTGAACCAGAGGGGGAACGAAAAGGCAGAGAATCCTATGAATAATTTCTTTATCCAAGCGCCCTATTGTATAATAACAGTAGTCACCGCACCGGTGCAGTCCCAGATAGTGCATGCACAGCCAAAAGTGAATTTCAACGGGAGCAGGATAACAAAAATATATAGATAGTACAGACCGAGAAAGAATGGAATAATGGTACACCGTTCTTTCTGCTCGCAAAGTGAATTTGATTTATTAAATTAATTAAATGTATACACCTAAGAAAGACCACAAAGGTCGAAATGTTGTTCGAGTAAAATTCACTTTGGGAGCAGCAAGAACAGTGTGCAGATATTACATTCTTTCTCTCTGCCACAGCACTAAGTTAAATTCATCCATTTGTAATCCATTTGCCAATTTTGGGCAACATTTAGGTAGGAGTGGTATCAAAAAGTATGTTTAGATGAAAACAGTCAGGCGGAAATGGGTGTGGCCCATGTGGGGATTTTGATTGCACGACCTGCGGTTCAAAAACATGAAGTGTCTTGATATAGCGCCACCATGAGGCCTATTTGAAAATGTCAAGGCAGAGGTTCTCCCATGTCCTATACTGGAAGTGTGTGTGCCAATCGTTTCCAAGCAACGGTGCCAAAGACGGAGATTAGCTGCTCACAGACAGAAAGACAGATGGGACACGGACGGACGGAGACCAATGGACCAACAGTCCACACAGTCTCCTCCAGTCCTTCATCCACCCAGCCTGGGCAGGGACAATGTTTCTCCAGTGAACCTACTGTTATAGACGAGGCTGATAGGAGGAACAGACTGCAGGCCTGGTCCACTTCTGCCAGCTTTGATCTCCTCAAAGCCGTTGGGCAGTCCACCGAGGAAGTCCTTCCTCTGCTTGTTCAAGCCCAGCCAGAGGTAGAGCTCCAGCTTAGCCTGTACCGTCCAGCCCGCAGGTCCAAACCCTTTCTTTCCTGGCAGCTGGGGATGTAACCATTACAATAACAATGAGTGCAATATTAAAAGTTTTTTTTTTTTTTTTTAGGAAAAAGTGATGACCTGCTCGTATAAAAAAGGATTACTGGTATGAAAGTGAAGCCAGACATGGCTTAAGCTTAAGTTACTGGCAGTCGTAAGAACTTTTATGAATATAGTATTAGCTTCTTTGAGCTTGGCCATACATTTATTGCTTGGAATATGAATTCCAATAGGTGTTTCATCTACGTGAGCAGCTTTTAATGTGAATGTACAAAATACTATAAACCCCCTATTTGATTTGATTTGATTTGATTTATTTAGAAAAGCAATCATAATACAACATTATAATCAGCGATTCAAGGATTACACAGTAAAGTCCAAAGACCCTACTGTACCTGGATAATAAAGTAGACCTACTGTAACCTAATCTGAACTGTATTGGCTCAATAAAGAATTCTGCATAGTGGGATCGGATGATTATTATGCTAAATTAAAATGAAAAATTTGTATTTATTAAAACAAATGTGATCATCTTGAGGCAGTGTATTTTGCTTTATTTACTGTAGAGAGAGTAGAGAAAGACAGGGAACTCCGGGTTGGGAGTGCAGCAGGTCTATCCACCCAGTTATCAGCACACCCTGAACTATTGTTCATCACAGTGTGGAAAGTGTTGCCACTTGGCTGAAGCTACTGTAGGTATTGATATCAACCAGTAACAGATGTTGAGGGACGGTGAGATTAACCACATGAAACCTAGTGTCTCAAATCTGTAAGAGATGACAATCTCTTACCAGATTGTCATCTTGAAATGGGTTTCAGTTATACACTCTTAGAGTTATGGCGTCCTTGAAATAAATACAAAGTTTGAGAACCACTGGTGTAGAGTTAAAATGTGGGGACCCTATTACAGACCCCTGGGGGACCCAGGTCAATGAAGGATGTAGGGGTTTAAGGGCTTTACACAGCCTTACCCTGAGGAAAACTGCATTGACTTTGCCACAGTCCTTCCCCATCTCCTCGTCCACAATGGAGTACAGGATGTCTTTGGAGGGGATGCGGGCGTAGGCAATACGCTTGTTGTTGCTCATCATCCAGATGAAGACGTCTGGGATGCTGTGCTGGGGCTGCGCACATGGAATGGACGAGAGTACAGTTATAATCTCAATTGTTGAAGTTATACATTACAACTTTGTGTGTACTCCTCACCCACCCACATCTCATCCTGTCCAGAAAGTGTCTCAACCCGGACACGCCTGAAGCTCTCGCCACCTTATCAATTCTGCTGCTATGATTATTGTACAGTAGTTATCCCTGCCAGGCCCAGCAGCTAAATCTCAGGCACCACTGGACAGAACAGCAGGAAGAACATCTGGCCCAATTGCTCAGATAAATGTATGAATCCTTTTTTTCAGTTTTATAAATATTTAGCCAATCAAAAGTTCTAACAAGATTTTTGACTAAATAATAACTACATTGCATCCATTAATAATAGATTTATGTTTTCCACGTACTGAAAAGTAAACTGTAACAGATTCTGTGCGACTTCACTTATGGAAGCAGAGATCTAAAGAAGAAAGACATAACATGCAGTTAATCTGTACCTCGTCGGCGAGGAACCGGAGCCGCTGCAGGAAGTTCTGCACCAGCTTCAGCTTGTCTTTGATGGTGTTCTTCTTCACCTGAGTGCGAAGCTGCTTGGCCTGCTGGCCCATGTTGTCCTATAAGGAGACAGGAATAAGGGCACCTGGATCAGCCGTTATCTCATGCGATTAGACTTGAGTGCATGAACTCAAGAACGCACGTGTGCGCGCACACACACACACACACACACACACACACACACACACACACACACACACACACACACACACACACACACACACACACACACACACACACACAGAGAGCGAATGGATTTGCCCTACTTCGACTTTAACTCCATCAATTCAGGAGGAGGACTTTTAAATCATGTAAAATCGTTGGCAATAAATTGATTCTCCTGTCCAATCTTGCAACCTCATTATTAGGAACGAAGCTGTAATAATATTCAGTGTGTTGAGCTTACTTCAGTGTTCCATCCACAAACACACTGACTCAGCTCATTCCCTGCCATCCTCATTTTTCTCTCTCTCTCTCTCTCTCTCTCTCTCTCTTTCTCTCTCTCTCTCTCTCTTCATACCATCTCTCTCATGCAGGACTTGAGCCTTTCTCTGTCCAGTTTGGTCTTGCCTGCGTGGTTACCATCCTTGTTGGCCAACGTCAGAAAGCGACTGCATGTGACAGAGGAGAGGAGACAAAGTACACTTAATATTAACAGTAGAGAGACACTTTTTTCAACATTCAAATCGGATTCCTCCCAGTATCGCTGCATGTCCTGATAAGAAAGTTAGATAACCTCCAATATGCCCCAACATGACATCATAAGGACGTTAATGTCATGACAGTGACATTGACATCAGGTGATCACCTGATGAAGGCCGCCTGCGGCCGAAACGTTGTGTCTTATATTATGGTGTTTTAAAAAAACACCATTGGAGCAAACCTGTGTGCGGACTCTATTCTTTTCACTGTACTTACCTTAGTCCAGCACCAGACAGGAACTGGATGTGCGCTAGCCACCTGCTTTTTATACTAGTTAATGTCATGACCCCATGCTCTGCCGTCATTGTAATTCTATATGTAATTCCATATTATATTCTATATATCATTATTTTCTCTTGCACTAATCAATATTGGAATATCCCTTATCGGCCCAACTCTACAGCCTAATACATTATACATACGCAAAAGGCATTACATGCACATCATTAAATATATCAGAATATACCTGCAGCCAACACTCAGCTCCTCCATAACTCCCCTGAGTCTTCTCTCTGGAAAGGTCTTCTCGGTCTTAATGATCTCCTGAACGTCATTCAGACCCTCTTCCTGTGAGAATACGACACATACAGTAGATCGTTTGGATACAATAGCTGCAAAATACCGTTTATGGATATACATTCCACCCCATATTCGAGACTAATTTGGTACTGTGGTGAAAAGCTTTGGAAACATTCATATTATACTGTATATGCGTGAGATTCCTTCTTCTCCTATCTCTATCTTCATGCTGCTGTTCTTATATACAATATTATGACACTGTTGGATTGCGACCTTTTGTAATCTCTGCATCATGAGAAAATTAGGGTTTGCCTTCAATGTCATTCTGAGAAGAAGAAAAATGAATGAAAAAAATGAATGAATCTACTGTTGGTACTACAGTAGGTCCTACAAACCCTGAGCTTCTGGCCATTCTGGATACAGAATGTAGAATATACAATGCTTATAGTTCCTCCAAGTGTAACCAAATGGACCCATAAAGGTCTATTTGGTTACATTTCTAAACTCAATACGGCAATATAATAATATAATGTACTTGAGTAAAAGTACAAAAGTAATTGCATCAAAATGTACTTGAAGTACCAAAAGTAAAAGTAATCATTTTGCAGAATTTTGAGTTTTCAAAATATAAAAATCATTTGAAAGTAGCAGATCTACAAGCTCACACGTGTATAGGGCTGAAATGGTTGGTGTATGTTTTGTAATAATAATCCAAATCTACAATGTAACTAGTAACAAAGCTGTCAAATAAATGTAGTAAAAGTACAATATTTGCCTCTGAGATACTGGAGTAGAAGTAAAAGTACTGAAAATACAGCAAAGTACAGCAATAATACCTCAAAATGTACTTGGCCCATTTTGGGGCGGGAACCCCTTTTGGTGTTAGCATTATGTTATGCTTTAGCAAAAATAGCAGATCTACAAGCTCATAGCGCGCCACCGAGTGGCGCGCTACGAGCTTGTAGGTCTGCTATTTTTGGAAAAAATCAAAGAACCACTGACATAGAAACATGGCTTTTTCAGAAAACTGTCAGGATGTAGAAGACATTTTTAGAATCTGATCTCAGGTCAACATGTTAGTTACTTTCCAGCACTCTTACTGACCAGTTTGTCAGCGATCTTGTCCATGATGTTGGAGTTGTACAGTCGTCTCCTCTGGTCCTGCCACCAGCTCTTGATGTAGATACAGGGTTTCTTGCCAAAGTACGGAAGGTGGAAGTAGTTCCTGTGCAGTGCAACCAACAATGAAAAATTTAATAATGAGCTGGAACACACACAGCCTGAAAGCCACAAAACAGGGCCCTTGTGATCAATTCAAAGTTAGTACAGCCTGAAGAAGTGTGGATTCAATTGATCCCAACTTTTGTTCCTTGGAACGCCCTTTTTGTCTCCACCAGGCCGAAGGCATGGGGGGAGAGTATGTTTTGCACTCCGTCCGTCCGTCCGTGTGTCCGTCCGTCCGTGTGTGTGTGTGTGTGTGTCCGTGAGCAGCTAATCTCGGCCACCGTTAACCCGGTCGATGCCAAATTTTGCACACACATTCCCTGGATGCCAACGATGAACCTCTGCCCCAAACTTTCCAGAACGGCCTGTTATAGCGCCACCAGGAGGCCGCTTTGTGCAAAACAAGTTTTTGCACAGTACACCTACAGATTTTGTCCAAACATCACGCAAATTGGTACACAGTCTCTCTAGAGCCATTCAACCAAACCGGTCTTTCAGATTTCTCAGACTCCATCCTGATTTACTTTTGTTGCCCTTTTATCCAACCACCAGATGAAGGCAAGCTGCAATGTCCTACATTCCTATCCTGGTGGAGACCTGTGCCCAGAAGGGCACTTTTTCTAGTTATATCTGAGAAAAGCTGAGACCCCCCAAATGTGTGATGTAAAGTAAACCACTTACGCCCTACACACTTTATTCACATTGTTTACAGCATATTATCTTGACTTTAGATAATAATTATGATTCAGATCGAGGTAATAATGCTGGCCATTGACCTTATGGTTGTGACAGCATGGTGCTTGCCCATGAATTGCACCATGGGAATTGTAGGAACACAGAGAAAGGTCAAAACAGACATAAAGGGGACTATGGATTGCATCATAAATATAGTTGTTGATCTCATTAGCTTTAAACTTCGGACCATTAGTTTTATTAACTGTGAAACACTCAAATTGTGAGCACTACAGAGGTTACATGCTGAAACTTAATCGAGCAGCCCATAACAAATTGTTTTCCAACGCAGTAGTTTGCAGTAGTGTGGTACGGGGACCTCCCAGGGGTCCTTGAAGGGTTTCCAGGGCCGGTCCTCATCTAAATGACTGTTATATGGTAATTCTGTAACGAATGGAACCCAGGTCAATATTTGGTTCCATTTACCGGTATACACTTATGGGGTCTGTGGCCTAATGCAGGGGTTCTCACAGCCTGTGGGTCGCAAAATTACTTTGGGGGGGGTACCCAAATTATATATATATATTTATTTTGCAACGGAATGGCTGGAAAATGGAAATGAAGAGTTACATAGTACGTGGTGCATGCATAACACTTTCCTTAATGATTATATCTGGTTTCAGTATTCATTTATGATATATTTTCTCTATTATTAAGGTTATTTTTGTCAGTTTGTATTCGGGCGGGGGTCGCGAGACATGGCCAAAGCATTTCCGGGGGTCCCCCAGCCAAAAGCGTTGAAACCCCCTGGCCTAATGCATGGTAAACTTGGGGTTCTTGAAATGAAAATCAGACCCGTCTGCACTGATTGGTGCTGTGTGTGTGTGTGTGTGTGTGTGTGTGTGTGTGTGTGTGTGTGTGTGTATGTGTGTGTGTGTGTGTGTCAAAGGATCACCCAAAAGGTGTAGAATGGCTGCTGTAATGAGGCTTGACCTGTCAGTGATGAAGGGCTTCATGAGTGGAGTGGACGACACAGAGACCAGGTCAGCGTCTTCATCTGCCTCGTCCTCACTGCTGTTCTGCATCAGCTCAGACTCCTCCTCCTCATTCTCCCCCGTCTCTTTTCTCTTCTTTTTCGTCGACGCAGACTTACTTATTCCATCTAACTGGTTACCATAGTTACCTGCATGGGGAGGAAATAGTGCAGTTGAGTTACTCAGTCAGTGAAACTATTAGGCATCATTTCATCACGCGATGTTCCAGTTGCTACATCAATGTTGTGTTAGACGGTTAGATGAGATACATATAAAGAATAAAACTTATTTTTCGGCTTCCTTCAGACAATGTAGCTGCATAGATAATAATAGTGACCCTGCTAATGCCTTCTAACTGTGTGAGGTTTCATGGACTAAGTGGCTTAACTGCCTGGCCTTGAATATTTTATTAAAGCAGTGCAATTTCACGACCACACAGTAATTACACTAGTTCTTGTTCTTTTTTCTTATTGAGGCGAGTTTAGTTTAGACTAAACTCGCCTCAATAAAAGGAAATAAAAATAAAGAATACTTACCAATCGTAACTTCAAAGCTGATTTGTTTGTCACCGATCTTCCTGTCAATCATGGTGGCCTCCAAGAACGAGCCAAACAGAAAGAACTCGTCTATCTTTCCTGTGGCACTCTGAGGGAGAGAATAAGGTCACATTCTCACCTAATACTTCGGTAGACTCAGAACCGTATGGGCGGGGAAAGGGGATTCTTGCATATTGAATTGGCTGCGGTTTGCCTTCAAACTGTCATTCGCAGCAATTGGAAACGCAGCAGGGGGGACCTTTATCAATGTGTTCCGTTCATAAACTATAGCCTACACAGTGAAATCTATGGTGATAAAATTACACTCATAACGTGCATGTGTCGTGCCGCCTGGGACCCCCCCCCCCCCCCTCTCTCTCTCTCTCTCTCTCTCTCTCTCTCTACGCACGCAGCCGCCACACACTGTTCTTTTGGGCATGGAGGCACAGCGCTGCATGAGCGCACTGATATAACTCCCCAGTCCCACACAGTGACAGCACTCCATGTTTACGGCACGCACAGACATTAGAATATTATGTAGGCTATAATACACTGCAGTGTTTTTATGTGTTTTCTTAAGCAATTGATTAATGTAGCCTACACGTCCTCATTTCGATCAGGGCTTCAGTCTCCTTATTCGACCACGTCTATCCACAGTAACGGGACATCTTTGCGCTGCGTAAAATATGCCTTAACCGTCTCCAACTGTGTTCAGCTCCTCACCCGCCACATTATGTTTGCTTCATTTCCTTTATTTACTGCGGATTGCATTCACACCTGCACCGAATCGTAGTCAAGTGCGATTCGAAGCGAAGCGAAACCCACGTTTTTGGACGGAGTAAAATGCGGTTATTTGCTGCGCATTAGGATTCGAATGAGCCTTCACACCTGCCAAACGAAGCGCACTTTCTGACAATGCGCAGCAGGATTCGTTTTAATCGCAGCAAAGCTCTCTGGTATGAATGCGACCTAAGATTGTTGGAGAGAATGAACATTTGGACATAAAAGCCACTTTTGTCAAGCAGTTGCTGATGCTTATTATAATGATATACTATCTCCCCTGGCCCCCACACATGTAAAGCGTCTTTGAGTACTTATGAAAAGCACTATATAAATAACAGATATTATTATTAATTATTATGGGTCAAGCTCAAAGGGCGTAGACCCCTTTTGTTTTCGTGAAAATTCCGCCATTTTAGCAGTTTTGGCAGTTCTGAGCTATCGTTCTTCACGAAATACGGCAATATGCTAGAGAGCCGTGATGATCCCTCAGGAACTGAAGCTCACAGTCATTTGCCAAAAGACCTTTAGAACTCCCGATAAGTAAATTGTTATGATTGGCTCAATCCACTTTTCTGCCTTTTTTGGGCCCCGTCAAAGAATAACCACTCCCCTTGAAATCGCATTTCCATTCATCCGAATGGAGTCTGGACTCTGGTTTACGGGACTACAGTTGGTTACGAGACTACAGTGCTGACAATTGGCTGAGCACGGAATGTGATGTATGATGATGTATGATAATAAGAGCCCCCCTCACTTCACACAAGTGTGATTTTTGATTTATTACTTGTCAAATAATTTCAGTCATCAATGTTTATATAGCTATAAAGAGTGTGAAAAACACTATGGCCCTCATTTATCAATCGAGTGTAAAATCTGCCACAGATTCGAGTGCAGGTTTCGTAGTACACCCACGTCGCCACTGCATTTATAAAGTGATCGCAAACAGCTGATCCTTCCTTAATTTCGTTCTCACGTTAATAAATGTCACGGCTGAATTTGATCTGGCACGCCTTAAGAAATCAAGCCTCGCCCTCGTTTTGGCGACCTGAACCACTGCTATACGATCTGGAAACCATGGTTACCGTGCCTTTCTGCCCGCCTCACACCCCTCTCTCATACACACACACACACACACACACACAGACGCACACACAGACGCACACACGCTGCACGCACACGCAACTTGCAAGCCCAACTAACTGGTGTGTTGTTAAATAAATAAAGAACGAACACCTGCATGAATTAAATAAAGTTGTAGGCCTACCCTGTCTGTTTCCCTCTCACCTCGCTTGCCTTGCTGTCATGTCCACGCACGCACGCACGCACCTACATGACACATCGACATCGCATCGCCATGAATGGAATACGTTTGGGCTGGCCTATATTAATTTTACCCATTCGTGCGCAGTGCACGGCGAACGGGCGAAGGCGTGATACTGCGCACTGCTGTGATATTAAAGTCCTGTGGGTGGCCCAGGCGGTGGCGTAACCGTCTGGGCACCCGACTGGTAATCCAGTCGCAGTGTGCCGCGGGTTCGACTCCCGAGCCCGAAACGGCCTTTACTGCATGTCTTCCCCCATCTCTCTCCCGTTTCCTGTCAGCCTACTCTCTGTCCCTTCAAAAACTAATAAAAGGCGTAAGCCGCAAAAAAAAAAAAAAAAAAAAAAAAAAGTCCTGTGGGTGAGTGTCAGTGATGCCTGCATGAGAGATAGGCTATCATGTCGTCAAGGCAGTCATAATCAACGTTTATGTAGTGATTTGATCATTGATGAACGAATCATAAACATATGGATGAAGGCTTGCTTGCATGTGTGCTGGTATGTATTGGCGACGCACGCCGCGACCCCCGAAAATGATCACGCTTTTATCTGAACTGTCAAAACTGTCAAAACCAGTCTAAGCACTTATTTAAATAATGAATGATTAAGCCCCTTACGCCTATAGCCTGCTAGTACTTACTACAAATAGGCAAGCTGTATGCTTGTCATTGTCACTTGGAAATAAAGGCGTGCAGTCCATTTATGCCTTTTTTTTATAATATCATAATCACATATGCCGCATCACTGCATGCGCTCCAAAATCATCTCACAAGTGCGCTCGCATAACAAGGCCAGTAAAGCACTGTTTGATTAAGCACAAACTAATACATTGTAAACATGTTATATTGTTTTTAATTGCGCGATTTTAATTACTTGTAAAGTTGGAAATCTCTCTTTTGTTTTTTACATACACATACCGTTTTATATTAACATTTTAGGAGTGAAAACATATGTTTAAATGCCTGTGACAGCCTCTCAGCTGGTCAAACAATGCTGCTCCGCTGTTCTAAGACAGAAAAACAGGTGAGGACAAAGCGTACGACAGCTGCCGAGCAGACGTGACTTTTGAACGTTGTCACGTTCAATTTCAAGCTTTTCCGGAAATGTTAAATTTCGGCGGTTGATAAATGAGGGCCTATGTGTCCAAAACGTTGTATCTGTACTGTATGTTTCTGTCTTCATGTGTATAATTATGTTATTCGGGCTGCAGATGGGATGTGTCACTGACACATAACGTGGATTCACTCATGCCTCCTCCCCCGGTATGAAGCGTGAGGGAATCCACGTTATCAGTCTGTCAAAAGCCAGGCTAGTTTTTATATTCTGTGCCAAGCCATGGATATGTGTTCTGCCCTGGGAGCCAATCTACTATGGAGCAAAGGAACTAAATTAAGACGTTTCTCTCCTTTGATACTTCTCCTTCTCTCTTTGATGCTCATTATCTAGAGCCAGTGTAGTGCGAAAAAGTCTTTTTTTTCCTGGTGGATAAAGGATTTGCCATTTATTATCTCTTTTTCTGAAATCCCCCATTTACTCTCCTTCTTGGCAAGATCCTTAACCAGGAGCTGCCCCCATAGGCTGGTATGAAGGATAGAGGTCTCCTGGGCTAGGCATTCACAGCCCGACAGCCAGGCCTACAGTAGTTATTTCCCTAATGAGCAGTTAACAACATAATGTAGAGCAATGGATCGGTAGCATCGGACCTTTGATGGCAGACTCAGGCGGATAAAAGGGCAGAACATCCTGAGGCTATGATAAATGACATTACAGGAAAGCAGTATTGCTTTCACTTTTGATGTCAGAACATAATTTCCACCAGAGGAGAACTTTCTCTCTCCACAACGGAATTCAGAGAAAGTTTGAGTGTGCCTGTGAGGAAACAGGAGGTAAACATAGCCCCCATGAGAAATCAGAGTAGGTGTGTTTAATTGCTCTGTTACCATCTCAGGCACTGTCATGGATCATTATACCAACCAACAAGTATACTGATTGATATACAGTAGAGCTACACACACGCACGTGCACACACAGGGCCGAATGCAATTATCTCCTGGTGGAGATTAAAAAGAATTGGCAAGATTTTATGACAATAACTTAAGATTAGTCAATAATGAGTTCCACAATATATATTATACGAGCCAGCACTCCTTCAGCGCCACCTGGTGGTCACCAGTTTAGGCTCTGAGTGCCAATTCTCCCATTATAAAGCAATGTGCATGTCATCACCTGTACACCAGATTAGAGGAATTTCCAAAATATGGTTGAAAAAATAATATTAAAATAAATAATATTATTATATAAGATAATTTTTATTTTATTTTTATTTTTATTTGGGAGGACGTCTTAACGGGCGTGGCACCCATTGCAAAGACGTCCATGAGACGGGATAACGTCCCTGGCACTTAAACAGTTAACGAGCTTGCAAATGCTACTGTAATTACCCAGTGACCACTCCGCCGCGCGTCCAGCCAAGCCGACGAGTATAGCTCACCTCTGAGATGTTGGCCATGGGTTCCACCTGCACCTCTGTGGAGTTCATGATCTCGGCGTTTGTGACGTCCAGGATCTCCATGGCAACAGAGACCAGGAGGCGGGCCCTGAAGGACACGCCCTCGCCCAGTCCCTCGTTGAGGTCCTGGTGCTCGTCCATCAGGCTGTACTGGCGCGTGGATCCATACATGTTGACCCAGGCTGGGCCCATGGTGGGCAGGAACCCTGTAGGAGCAGGGGGATGGAAGAGAGACAGATGATGAGGCCCATGGTGGGAAGGTACCAAAGAACCAGTGTAGATATTATTTACAACTCGGACGGGGCTGAGTCGGCTCGACTACCGAACATCGCAACGTTCGACGCGGCAACTCGCGCGCTGGTGTCTCTCGTGGCTCAAGTTGGGTAGAGACGGCACCCCTCCGTCACAGTCTATGCCGGGGAAGATTTCAGTGTAATATGTACGGATTTTGGGTTTTTTTACTGTATATGTACGGAAATGCTAATCTGTGCTATTTCAGTGTTTGGGTGAGACAGGGTGGTTTAGTCACAACTCACAAGACATTGTTAATAATTTGTACTGGGTCAATATTCACCTGCTCATCGGGAGCAATCAACACATAGCCGGGAGGAGCCAGGGATCGAACAGCCACTCTACCTCCTGAGCCACTGCCCTAAAGTACATCTACTCTTTAATTTACCTAATATCTCTCCAAATGTTTGCCCACTATGACAAGCCCAAAATAGGGACATTATGGTTATGTGGTTAATATATATTGATTGACAATCCCTTTGAATGTTAACATATCTACACAGCCATGATAGGGTCAGAAAGGTCATCTTGCTCCAATAAACTGATGAAAATAATGAACCTATAACAAGCCATTCTAGCATGGCTAATTACCACATACTACATTCATGTAGTAGACCATCTAGTTTAGACCGGCTAATTAATATGCCTGACAACAAATCAATGCTACCTAACCACACTGTCACTGACACCACTTTTCAAGACGTATTTTTAAGCACCTTTATCGCCGTCATTGGATATCTTGCGCAGGTCGATGAAGTGAGTTCCTATGGCAACGTCGTTGACCTTATCGGAGTCTCGTATCTGGACTTTCATACGTTTGCAGAGTGGAGGGAACATCTCAGTGAAGATGATCTGCTCGTTCCAGACTGGTTCATAGCTGCTCTTCTGGACTGAAGTCTTCCCCTGGGTTCAAACAGAGTTACAAAACCAAATCACACAACTACAACTGAACTGAATAGTACGACGACAATTAGCAATCACAGTAACACAACCGTTCTGGACTTCTCTATATCCCAGCATGGTGCAACTTTAATGATGCGACTGATATTGAAACTGTTCCAAAACAGTTAGGCATATGTACTGTACATAGATAATGACCCATTCATTTATTTTCAAGAGATAACTAGATTATGCACACACTTTTAGAGGAACAGTCCTTTGATGTGGGCATAAGTGTATAGTATAAGGGGAAAAAATCCAGTCTTCTCTGTGAGGGGCGCTAGCTAGCTAGCTAGTCTTATCACAAACATTAAATGAATGGAGAATTTACGTCATGTGTCTGAGCAAATCGGCTGTCGGTATGTCGGTGGAAACCCTTGGCCAATAAGGGACCACCATTCTTGGTGACGTAACTAAGGTATGTTTCAAGGTTGGTATAAGGTCAATAATTGATTAGAGCGCCCCTCACTTCACACAGGTCTTATAAACCTGAAAATATTCTGAAAATATAAACCCTATACAATTGAGTGTGGAGTAAAGACAGTCGCGTGTGGAGTGACATACTTTCTGCCCAGCAAACTGCACTTGTACATAGGGGTCTACAAGGTCTCGACTCTCTCCTATGAAGGCCTTCTTCACATTGGCCATGATGGTGGTGTTCATTTTAGGAAGACCCTCGGCTCGGTAGATCTTCACATAGAACCTGGCCCACTGTCTCTCTGATGGGACTCCCTCAGGAAGCAATAGGTTCCTGTAAAAAGGGGGCAATACTTACTGTAAAATATGTCGTATAGAGTTGAAGAATAGCGAATTGCCTGCTACTCAGATGACAAACATACTATAAATGAAAACACAGTTATAAATGTAATATAGAGACTTGGACAATATTATTTGGATAATATTATTTCAAAATTATGGACATATCTTTGGTGCACATCTTGAAACAATATTTGGTGTTATAAATCACAGTAATATCACTACTGGAACTGTCTATAGATTGTGTTTGTGTATCTGAAGAGGCATTTCAGTGAACATTTAGGAATCTGAATGTAAAAATAAATAATCAGATTAACTCCCTTAGTTTGAGTATCCCAATGTCTTATATGACACATTGGAACATTCAGCAGGTAATCCTGACACTCCCCGACTGTGAATAAATATAATTATGTGTATATAATTCTTTCAGTGTTCATTTAATGTCTTTTCCACAAGTGATGCCTCCCCAAAGTCCCACTTACCCTTCTATGTCATCTTCATCCGTCTCGTTGGCCTTATGAGGCGTCTTGATGTTGTCACCCTTCCCAACTACAGAAACGTCACATTTGATGTATCCTTTACAGCCTGCTGTGATGCCATCGGGGTCAGACAGCATAGCCCACTTGTGGTAGAACTGGTGCTCTGGTAGGAATATCAATGAATGAGTCAACTGATCAATAAAGCAATTTTAATCGCATTGTTTAATTTAACTAGCCTGTTGCAAAAAGCCTAGCAACAAAAAACTAAAACATGGACGTGGAGGCGCTTAAATAACAAAAGGTGAAACTGTTCCACTTATACTGTGATGAAGTTGTAAATCTTGTTGGTGGTACACATTGACTTAGAAAACCACAGCTGTGTTTTGACTTGTGGCAATGTCAGGTGACGTACATTGAAAGAAAATGTAAGGTTTTTGAATGATTATTGCAAACAATGTTGTCACAACTCATAATATTTCAGCTAAATCTTAAAGCTCACCAGGCTGAGAGTAAACTGTCCCGACATCCATTTTGAAGGTACCAACCAAGGTCCCACTGCGTAAAAGGTTCTTGGAGTGAATGACCTATTTAGAAAGAGTGGAGTGTAAAATATTAAAGTACTATACACACTATGTGGCCATGGTTGTCTTGGAAACTGCACAGACAAGAACATAACTGGGCATTTTTGGGAGAGAACGTTTAAGTGCAACATGACTATAATGTTAACAAGGCTATAATGACTGAACTACTTCATCAAAGTGCATCAGTTTTGTATATGTGCATACTGTACAGTATTATGGTGTGCGAATGATTTAGTTGTATGGTAGTGATTTACTTACCGAGAGCTTGATGATCTTGTCAAACATGACATCTGGTGGCACGTGGAAGTCAAAAACAAAATACTGCAAATAGAAGACAAGTCTGTAAATTCAAAGTCTTTTCCAACTCTTTTCATTTAACAATTGAATCATACTGTATATTGGAGGAGTACTGCTATCTGTGTTGGTGGTTGATGTTCAGATTCAAAATCATGTTGAGCAAAGGAAGTCTACAGTACACTGCAGTACCGTATAGGGAATGTCACAACAAATACAGTATCATATCTGATGTGAATATCAAGGCAATAGCATTGAATAGTCTGTTGCATCTTTGTATTTCTGACCTTTCAGAATAGAAACAGAGGCCTGTACAGAAAAGATAGCAAGTAAATACTCCAGAGAAATTAAATAAATTTAGTGCAGATATTCCAGATACTTGTATCAGATGTGGTAAAGACAAAGGTACACTTTTCCATTGTCTGTGGGCATGTCCAAGAGTGAAAGAATTCTGGGAAGAAGTGAGGAGGGAGATTCAGAAGATATTGTCGATAGATATTGAGCTTGACCCAAAACTGTTTCTATTAGGTCTGTACCCACCTGGCCATAAGATTCAGAGTAGCGAACAAAGATTTCTAGATTTATGTTTACTACAAGCCAAAAGGGCTATAGCCTTATCGTGGAAAAAGATAGGCAAACCCAGTATTGCTCAGTGGTTTAGGGAGTTATCATTGTGTCTTCATCATCGTGATTTATCTTATTTAATGGTGGAAACTGAAAATGTCTAATTGTATTCTCTGCAGCTGTTTGGTCTTGTTGTTACCATTCTAAGTGCCCTTATTTTATTATACTGTACTTATATATGTATGTATGTACTGTATGTTATTGTTTGGTTTTTTGTTTGGTTTTCATTTTAAGTAATTGTATTGTATTGTCTGATGTATTGTGTATTGTTTTGTTGTATTGTCTGTTTGTCAAAAAAAGAGAAATGCAATAAATATATTGTTAAAAAAAAAAAAAAAACTCAACACTAAACATTGGAAAAGTATTAGCCCTTTCCATACAAATAATGTTAAAAAAGGGTGAATAAAGTGGAGCATTGAATGATGTCAGGAGGGCATGTTTTTCTATAATTAATTCATGAATTAATATTGAATTCCACCTCCAAGAATCAGCCTAATCTAATCACCGTCATTCTTATAAAGATTTCAGCTCGTCTCAGCAACAATTCTCTGGGTAATTCTCTACACCTCAGAGTTTTAGTTCATCTAACTAAAAGACATGAAAATGGTTCGCTGCATTATGATTACATGATCTCCAACAGTCTACTCCTGTACCTCCCAATTAAATTCTCTCCAATATAAGAAGGTTAAAGCAACCATGACAACTCTCCTGTGTATCCTGTATCCCCACACGTGGATAAAGAAGAGAGCAAAGTAGGAACTGTTTATAAGTGCATTGAGTGTCGTGCCTTGTTAATATTCCATTCAGCAAAGACCGGTCTGCTAAAACTCTTATGATTGTGTGTAAAAAACAAATGATCTGTTTGGTTCATTTTAAATGCACGCTGCACACACACTGAGGAGAAGAGAAGAGACAAGTCTCTCTTTAGCCCTCCCACCCTCCGCTGCAGCATGCAGCAAACCTCTCTCTCTCTCTCTCTCTCTCTCTCATAAAATGGTAATTGGTCAATACGTCCGCTATATTATTTCATAAAGTCCACATTTATGTCTGCCTGGCTGGGTCGGGTCTCTCGAAATGTCGGTAAAATCGGATGTCGGTCGGCGCCGCCATTTAAAATAAATCTTGGAACAGGTCGGAATCGGGCGAGATAATCACGGATCCATTCGGGTTTGGTTTAACTATTTGAAAATGTTTTCGGAAACGGATCGGAATCTATAAAATGTCACAGATTAATTTATTTTAATTAAAAAAAAAAGACCCGTTAATAGCTCTACCCCCAATACAAACTGACTGCAAAAATAACCTTAATAATAGAGAAAATACTGGTATATGGATACTGAAACCAGATCTAATCATTAAGGAACGTTTATGCATACACTATTGTGTACTATGTAAACTCTTGATTTCCATTTCCCAGCCGTTCAGTTGAAAAAAAAAATAATAATAAATAAAATAATTTGGGGACCCCCCAAAATAATTTGGTGGCCCCCTGAGGGGTCGCGACCCACGGGTTGAGAACCCTTGATCTAACCAGGTTAATAATATGACATAAGCCTCAGCTTTATAGTTGTGATTTCTTGGAAGCAAAAAGGAACCGCATGAGAAGTGAAACTGGCACTCCCGAGACTGAGTTATCAGATTACCATAAAATTACCATAACGATAGAGTTCATTCCCAGAGGCAGGACTCACCTCATTGTAATACGGGCAGTTGGTAGACTCCTTCATGGAAGTGTACTTCTTGTCATCTCCGATCTCCACACACACCACCGGGTCCATGTTCAGGCCCACCATCTGCCTGGCCTCGATCACTGTGATGCTGATCTGAAGGGAGACGTCGGACGCACCGGAACGGAGCGTAAGCCAAAACAAGATCATGTAATCCCACCAGTGTCTATCTAGTGTTGTGAATTATGCCATTATAAATCAATCAACTATACACAGTTCATAGTTTGATATGTCCATGCAGTTTGTCACTTTGTCCTTCATGTTACAGTAGGAATAGGTAATCACGGCCCCCCGTGTAAACACAGTCTTTCAGATCCTGGCACTGATTAGCACAATGCTTAGACAATTACTACAACATTTCAACATGAACGTTCCGCATCCATTCTAACACCAGGCAGGCAACATAGAATTTTGCACATTGCAGTTCCTTGGCCTGTGATTATTCTCTGAGACTGAGACTGAATAAGCAAGTTCAGTCTACAAGGAAGACCAAAGTATTATAGCTCCAAGCCGTGTCCCAATGGCTTAATTATCTGTGATGGAAACAGCTTGAGCACAGACAGTGGGAAGAAAGGAAAGATAAGACGAGACATACAGTAAATTGCAAATCTACACTAAGCTAAAGCATGAAGTATTTTTAAGCTCTACAGCTATTCGTTTTTTAAGCTATATAGGCCACTGGCTGAAATGAGAGGTTGGGTTGAATTGGAGTGGGAGTGTTGCACTAATCAGTCCACCATTCCTTTTTAACAGCCTCATTGTCTCTGCTGGGCCGAAAACATATTTGTATAGAAAGCCCTAACCAGGGACTGGGGTCGCAAATTAGCCTCGGCTATAAACCCCTATAAACAATGCAACGGTTTAGTTTTTTTAAAATAATTTGATATATTGTTTTTTGTATTGTCCCTGTTAAATGAATGTATAAATTAAAAAAATACAAATAAATAAAGAGAGAATATGTTTTGCATCCTGTCCGTCTGTGTGGCACCATAAGCTTGATTGCAGAAAAACACTTTTTTGACAGTACTCCAAACATCACGCAAATCGTTAAAAAGTATCTAATCTAGTCATTAGACAAAACGGGTCTTTGGCTATAAGATTGGCTTCCAACGTTTGCAGGATTTTTAACATCATGCCTCAAATCATGAACACAGCATGCAATTTGCTTGAGATTTTGCACCCCTAGGCAGAGGAAGAAATGCCACTAGAAGATTTTCGAATCAGCCTCATGGTGGCGCTATAAGGGGCCAATTTGTGTTTTTACCTATAACTGTACCTGAAACCTTGTATGCTGCACTCCCTAGAGGCCAAGGAAAAACCTTTGCTCTGCACGTTTTACATCTGCCTTTTATAGCGCTAACAGGAGGCCAACTTATAACAGTACACATGATCTCTATATAGTCATGTGATCAAGATCATATTCCATCCTGATTGGATAACATCGATGCCTAAAGTTTGCAGAGTGGCCTGTTTTTAACAGAATCTTGGACAGCAAATCATGAACGCAAGCGTCCGATTGCGATGAAACCAACAACACTGATAGATGTGGAAATAAAATGTGTAATGAGCTTCGAAATTGAAGTACCGTACTTGTTATGCAGTCTCACATTGAAGCACTTATGTACAACAATGGACTGTAAAACCATTTACTGAATTTGTGTGTTGTTTATTTTACATGCTCACATTTTCTTAAAAAACTGTGCAAAGGGGGATACAGGAAAACGGATGGAGAAGTACATTTTTATTTCTATATTTTTAAATATAATAAATCTCTGTGGTCAATAGCAAAATGCACAAACAACATATCCTGCGAGCTGCAAATAAGATTTTCAACAAAGCCAGCCATGCTCCGAGCGAGCTCGAGAAATAACATTGGTCTGTTTACAGACGAGTGAGCATGGGGACCGTCTGAAATAATTAGGTCATAAGAAAGAAGTGTTGTTTATGTTGTCACAGAAGTTTGAAAAGTTGAAAAATGCAAAATTAATTGACTGTTTTTTGTTTCTCTCCAAACACATCAGAGAGGCTCGTCTCTCCTCAACAGTAGAAGCATCATCAACACTCCCACTCGCTCATGTAACTTCACCTTGTTCATTCACAAAATTTTTTCTCCCATTGCTTTAATGCAATGATGCTGAGATTGCAGCAGTTTGGCTCATTCTGCTCTCAGGCTCAAACACAAAAGACACATGTAAACAGATTAACAAAGGCACATGCATATTGTGCACATACATACCACACTCACGCATGCATGCACGCACACGCACACGCACACATACACATACACATACATGCACGAGCGAGCGTGCACACACAAGAACACATACACACACACACCTGATAATCCACCGGTCTCCCAGAACTAGGTTCTATCTTGATGTCTGGTTTTGACCTGGAGGAATAGAGGAATATAATTCACATTGCAAGGGCAGCATAAAATTATTTTTGTCATAATATTCACTCCTACAGTCCCACGTTTTTTTTGCGAGAACACCAAAAGAAAAATGTGACATATGAAATATACCGGTTTGTGTGTGTGTGTGTGTGTGTGTGTGTGTGTGTGTGTGTGTGGACCTCTTATTGGAGACGTTGGTGCAGACGGCAGTGACTGAGGCCAGGGACACAGTGTCAGGGTCCAGGGCTCCGCCCATACGCGTCGCCCTCCTGTCCAGGATGGCCTCCAGGTCAAGGATGGCCGGCTCATCTAGACAGCAACATAACAGAGGTGTTGTAAAACGCGGTAAAACCAAACAAATACTGTAAACCAGCGATTCCCAAAGCTGTGCACTGGGGCCTCCTGGTGGGGCGTGAAGATATTGCAAGTGGGCCCCCAAATAATTGGCAAAACACTAAATAAATCATTCTAAATTTATAATATATAATAAAATACAGATATATTTAAAGTGATATGGTATTTTTTCTTTAAAACTTTGTTTTGTTTTCATAGTGATCCCAATAAATAAGAACTTCAAGTATAATACATTGATTCCATTGAACCAATCCAGAACATGGAAAGGCCCACCCATCTGAATGCATTTAAACAGATGCCGGTGGTCAGATGTGGTCAGATGGGTGCCGTGAACAAAGATTTTCAAGTGGGTTCTGTTCCAAAACAAATTGGGAACCATGCACCGTAGATTAATACACTTCAGTGAGGATGGCCACTCTTGTCAAAAATGTATATTTATTTGCAGCTTAAGGGCACACATCTGCATCAGAAGCCTCAGTGTTCCGTTCACTTCCATTCTACGGGAGTTGTGTTGTGACGAAGGCAACAACACACAAGGCATGGCAAATTGACACGTCGGTGCATGCCTCAATAACAGAGCACTGAATCAGGTGGAGTTGTTGTCAGCCTTCCGATTACTGCAGCGTGAAATGTCATGATACGCGAATGAGTAGCAGGGTGTGCAACTGCCGTGGCTAGGAGATCAGCTGAGCTATCTGTCATAACATCATGCATCAGCTCTATGATTCTGTTCCTCATCAGCAAATCTGCAGAGGCATGTGGTTTTCACTTAGTGGCCATTTAACAATTTCCAAAAGCACTACTGTACATGTCTTGTAAACTGGATTACATTGTTATGTTGGACATTGGTCATGTCCATTATTGTCAACACTGTGTAGAACATTATCAGATTGTTGTTGTTTACCTGTTTTCTTGTGGTCATCTTTGGAGAGCTTGATCTTTCCGAGCTTCATGACATTCAACACTCCCTTCCCTGCTCTGATGGAGGGCAAAGACAAAGAGGACGGAAGGGATTAGAGGCCATGGGTTATGTTAAATAAATACTGCGCTCACATTTTCGCCGAATGGGGGGCGTTCAATCTTGGACGCTGAACAGTAGTCTACTAATACACTCACAAAAGGGAAGCCTGTTACTAAAGTCAGGCTGTCCCAGTGGATTGGGGCCATACAGTTGGCTTACTCCAGTGCGGAGATTCTTCCGCCCTTGGGTCTGCATGAGAGCACACTCCACATCCCGGGCACTCTATAAAGGTGTCTCGATGCAGGATGTGTGTACGGCGGCAAGCTGGTCCTCACCGTCGACTGTTGCTAGATTTTACAACTTGGATGTTACGGAGCCATCAGTGGCTCACGCAGTCCTGCAAGTTGTTACAGAGCATAGGGACCGCTCTTAGGAATCCCCTAGTTCTCTGCCTCAGGGAGTCAGTGTTAGCTAGTGGTCATTAGGCATTGGATAAGTTAGCTGTTTAAGTGCCAGGACCGTAATCCCGTTTTATGGACGTCTTTGCAATGGGTGCCAATGACGACAAGACGTAATTTAAATTTTTTGTGACCACCAGGTGGCGCTGAAGGAGTTTTAATATCAGGTATTGGATATATTATTACATAACGTGTTGTGATGCAACATTGTACACTTGACTTGACCCGCTTGTAGATTGGCTTTTAATGTTGCTGCTAGCCAGCACTTCAAATGAGTTGATTTTTTCGCCTCCCCCCTTCACTGCTGCCACTCCATGCCGTCAATCACAAAACAATGGTATCTGATATCTTCAGGCTGGCATTATCAGGATCGCATATCAGAACAATGACAAAAGGTCCAGTGATGTCACCAGCAGCACGTTGACAAAATGAGGGGCCTTAATAATTTAAAATGAGTGTGAGCCTTCAATTTGCAGTGGATATGGATATACAGTTTGATAGTGAAGTGATGAATGGCACGTTTTCTGTTTGTTTCCTCAAGCATTGAGAATGAAGCGGTCTATCAGAGTTCAGTTCTGCTTTGATCTTCCTGTGCATTATTCTATTCTATTTTAGCCCCTGCCTTTCACCATATGCAGAACATTCGGGGAAGGTTTTAGCCTGATCAGAGCCCTGTTGACATCCATTATAAAATGCAGTTAAAAACATGTGTGTACAAAGTATGTGAAAACAAATTAGTCGAGGTACTTCTGTGGCCTACTGACAATGTGCAAAAAACATTTGGCTCTGATCAGTCAAGAGGATTGTGAGATTAGCTATGGACACACAGACGGCTAGACTCCTGCAGTGCCATGCAGTAAAAAGGTTAAAGTCTCAGGAGAGAGCGAGCATATAGTTAAGAAATACTTAAGAATGGCTCATCAAGTTAAAGGTCAAAAGCATTTGCTGTCAATTGAAATCAAAGCTAAATTCTATTCTTCTTTTCTTTGAACATCACCTGCTCACACAACCACAAAGCACAGTGTGCCTCCATACAAAATTCATGTTTAAATTAAACAAAACAAAAACTGTCTGATGCATTTTCCTGTCACCTCACAGAGAGCAAAATTATAATCTTCTTCTTTGAACATCACCTGCTCACACAACCACAAAGCACAGTGTGCCTCCATACAAAATTAATGTTTAAATGTAACAAAACAAAAACTGTCTGATACACTTTCCTGTCACCTCACAGAGAGCAGCCCTTCAGACAGCCCTTCATTTGTTCAAAAGAAAAAGAAAATGTTCAAAGAGGTTAATCCAAACCATTCAGCTCCAAACAACTCCTTTTATAACAAGCTACCAAAAGACATACATACCACATACAACTCAGCACTGGTCCCAGTCAGATCATAGGGAGCGAATTAGATTGACTCTTTTCTCTCAAAATGACTTTGACGTGTTTCTCGATATATCCATATTCTAGTCTGTGGGATACAGGTATTCGAGACCAAGCAGGTGGTGGGCACAGGAGATGAGGGATGAAGAGGGAGGGACGGATGCAGGCGGTTAGAGAGGAGAGAAAAGGGAGGGCACTAATCCAAACCCAGTCACACAGCAGGGCATACAGCAACCACCACGCATACAGCAGAAGATGTGGTCCTGTCCTGTGTTGGCTCTGTGATTTTGCTTGTTAAATTAACCCTGGGGATTTTACCGTGTTAATTCTGGGTGCCCAAAAGGTAGATCGCGATCTACCAGTAGATCACAAAGGCTGTGCAGGTAGATCACATGACATGTCCCTAAAGAATATTTAATCTGCCACTTGAATTAAGTTGACTTGATTAATTGACATAGAGTGTTGCTGTGCACAAATGTCGGTAGAATTACAAAGTACAAAATCTCTATACCTATTCCATTTCTCCCTTCCCATTCCCCATTGTACCGGTATATGTCTTACATGTAATGCCAGCGCCGTTATTACAAAGCCATTTTCAGCAATGGTATTATAATGTTTTCGGTTGGTAGATCTTGTTGAGCTACTCATTTTGAAAGTAGCTCTCAAGTCAAAAAGGTGTGGGCACCCCTATTGTAATCTATTATGTAATAATGAAACACCTTTGAGAGCATTTAAAGACAAGTTAATTAAACAGCCCAGGACCCACCCCAGGTGAGGAAGCAGTTCAGCGTGAGCATAAATCACGCACAAACCCCAAAAGGATGCTCAAGTAGTGTGCCGTGCAGATCAGGCATCTCTTCAACCCGTCCCTGAGGCAGATGATGGTGCATGAGTAGCAGGGTGTTCATCATGAAGAGTTGGCTTATCTCTCTATGCGATCATCTACCTGATCCACAGAGCACACACACACACACACACACACACACACACACACACACACACACACACACACACACACACACACACACACACACACACACACACACACACACACACACACACACACACACAGACACAGACTTGGAGGCCATGGAGCACCATGACAGATTACGATCTTCAACTTCTCCAGTGCCTTCAACAGAACACAATCCCACCTCCCCGGCCGGCTACTATAGCGGCTAGCTGAGGAAGCTAATATCAACACAAAGGATGCCAATGAACTGCACAAAAATGTGAGTAAGGCTAGGTCCAAAGTTAATCTGGGCAATCTGGGCAATATATCTTTGCATATATATATAATATCTAACACTATCTACACAGACTGTGGAACCATTGGCGAACTTGTTTGTATGTTCGAAACTGAACATGGTGGAACTCTTTTTATTGTATATTTCTTTCTATATTGTTATTTTTTATCTATTGTACTGTTGTTTTATACTGTGATATGGATTCCCCTGAGTCTGCAATAAAGAGAATTGAATTGAATTGAATATCCTGAAGAACCCCTCTCATCCCCTCTATGAGGTTCAGCCGCAGACTCATCTCTCATTGTCACACCACTAAGTGACTTTGAATTGTTGTTTTGACAGTAGCTCCACAAACCATGAAGCTTGACGCCGATATGAAAACCTAAGACCGGCACTGTTCTGTTCATTGGAATGACTGACTCTTGCTTTGACTCCCCCCTCCCCAACCCCCCCAATATATTATGCCCTCAAAGTTTAGAATAAGTAAGTACATTTTATTTATAAAGCACCTTTCTAAACAAAGTTACAACCAGAAGAACCAGACAAAACCTAGCTGTCATTCAGCCAGTGAAGCCTGGGTTTGATCTAGCTATACACGGTAGCTGTGATGTGTTATTCCTGTGACATAGAGCATGACAATGAAAATCAATTGTATATAAGTTAGTTGCAGGCTTGAGGCTACATCAAAAGTCTCTGACAAACTCTGACAGTGATTTAGATCTGTGGACTTTCAGGACGTGTGCTGTATAACAAACCAGAACATATTTCTACACTTGTCTTTGCCTCCCTTCCTATTTGTTCTCTTCCTGGTGCTGTTCCAATTCTAAGAGGTCACAAATCATCAGTGTCTGAGTTAAACTGACAGTTTTTCCACTATCCATCTGTTGAAAAGAAAAAGAAAAGATTTTTTTTTCAAAATAAATAAATAATTGGCTTTAGTTTTAATTTTATTTCTTTCCCAACATCAGTGTAAACTTTATTGTGAGTAGAAATAGTGAGTGCTGCAATTTACTGGCAATATCAGTTCCCCTGATCTACTTTTTACATTTGTAGGCTACTAGAATTTCTACTAGAGTTACGTTGCAATCAATACTATAAATATATGGTTTGAAATCCATAAATTCATGGGAAACACCCCAGAGCTGTCCTGCTTTGCACCGATTTGGAGAAATGAACATTTTATTCCAGCTAGAAGGGATCTGGGATTTAAATTATGGTTCAATAAAGGCTTAAAGAAAGTGGTGGATCTATACGAGAATGGCAATCTAATGTCTTTTGAGGGGCTGAGGAGGAGATGTTAGGTACCGCAAAACCACTTCTTTAAATACTTGCAAATCAGAAACTTTATTATTACATGTGTCAAAAATACAAAACAACCTCCCTTAACCGTGCTTGAGAGGTTTTCCAAACAGGATTGTTTAGGAAAGGGGTTGGTCTCACAAATGTATGGTATACTAGAAGGGTTTCATAAAGATGACTCAGAGAAAATAAGACAAAAATGGACACAGGACCTTCAAGTGGAAATCTCAGAAATTGATTGGGGTTTAATATGTTCCAAGGCACAAACACAAACTATCAATACTAGAATAAGACTAATTCAGTATAATTGGATAATGAGAACTTACATAACCCCGGAGAAAGTAAATACATTTGATCTAAACATTCCTGATTTATGTTATAAATGTGGGGAACATAAAGGTACACTGTTTATGGGAATGTGAGGATATTAAAACATTCTGGAGGTCGGTGGTCCATTATGTCTCTCAGATTACATCAGGTCCAGTTCCTCTTTGTCCTAAATTATGTATACTCAGTATTTATCCATTAAATTGTACACTAAATAGTAATAAATAATGACCGACCTTTGCCTGTTACAGGCCAGACGCTCAATTGCGCTATGTTGGAAGAATGTCAATGCCCCTACGATCGGCTTTTGGCTGAGGAACTTAACAACCAGTTTGGCACATGAGAAACTAACATATGTAATTAGGAAGAAACCTGCGGTATTCTATAAGATATGGGAGAAGTTCTTGGACTTCATTAAGCGAGGTGATATTGAAGAGGCTTTGGATGTATAGTGGTTAATTGGAGTAGTCAGCTGTGGGGTGGGGGGAGGGAACTGTGACGGACATTGTGTATTTGTTTTTTTAACTGTATGTAATGTGTTTTATTTTCGTTTTATTTTTCGTTTTGTCATTATTATTTATTTATTTTGTTCTGTATTTATTTATTGTTGTCAAAACATTTCGTGATAAGATTTTTTTTGTATTTGTGCTGCCATGGGGATGTGGGGGGGGGAAATATATGTCAATTGTTTTGAAAATACTTCTTTGTACTGTAAAAGAAAATCAATAAACATATGTTTAAAAAAAAGAGTTACGTTGCAGCGCAATATGGGAAGAAGGAAATTGCGGGATTTGACAGACTCCACTTCATGTTTCAGCTGTGTTTTTTAACCCAGTATTGTGCCCTGCACATGTAGTAACGGATGGGTTATTATTATTATGTGTTGTTAACTTGTTTTGTATTATTTTGATTAGTGTGGTATATTTTCTTCCAGGAGTTTGTAGATTATAACCTTATTTCCCCACTCTATCAAGAACGAGAAATGAGCTCCGTTTTCCCAGGCAAAGTCCTTCTTTTATTCAATCAAGGCATGTCCCATAGTTACATCAAGTTACAAGCATTCAAGTCATCCTCTCATGGTATACCTCCAGGCCAGGTCAAGCCCTGTCCTCCATGGCCTCCAACCCACAAGTCCCCCCAAAACCTCCCAGCACATCTCTTTATACCACATAACCTGCAGTGGGTGTCACCTTTTGTCCCTGTGTGTGTGTGTGTGTGTGTGTGTGTGTGTGTGTGTGTGTGTGTGTGTGTGTGTGTGTGTTAATCAAAAGACCCCCAACTGTGACAGTCCCTAGACAAACTGTAGCCTCCTGTCCTTATCAAACAAACAGGAAGGCCTATAGATAATATCAGATGCCCCAAGAAGGCCCACAGGGCTTCCTGCCTGTAGGACAATTGATATGCAAATAGTTACAACACTGTAATGGGATGAAGGGAGAAAGGCTTGCACTATAACTAACCAAGTATATATATATGATTCAAATTACACGACACTATTGTTCCATATTTTTATGTGACCATCATCATGGTGATGGTCAAGGGGGGAATTATGTCGTATATGGCCTCAATAATTCGTCATTCTATAACCAAATGTTCTTGTACAAAGGTGTTCTGTCTGTCTTAAAGTCTGCAGTCACTCTGGTCTATGCAAGGCCTGCCTTTGTCATTCAAAAGCAGGGTCTAGCCATCCTAGATAGTAAGTGGCCTGGCTGGCCAGGTGTGACAGGAATTAACATGCTCTATTGTTTCCACCAAGAGGCCAGTCTCATACGTCACTCTATCTGCACCTCAATGACATTCGTATGTAAAAATACCGTCTGTTGTAGACCACATATATATGGCTGTAAATACAATGTTGAGTTAGTCTTGTTGGGGGCAGTGTGACCGTACGGTCATGTGCCCTGGGCTCCGCGGCTCAACTCAAGGGCCGCGGAAAGCCCTCTGTCTTTGTCTGACTTACTGCAAATAAATACATCGATGGATATTCAGCTCATCTCTCTGCCTGCGTGATTTTCCTCATCCGACCGTCTAAGAGTTTACCGTCTATACTCTTCGTTACTTTGTCTATTTTAGTCCAGTTTAGATGAGTGTACTTGTTGAATTTACACGACAAGTTGGAGCCTGAAAAAACTGCTTTTGGGATGGTTTTCCATTCCAGGTAAAACGAACCGTGGACCACTGGACAATTTGGACAATTTGGCGTTGAGTTGAATTTTATTTTTTCGGCGAACGGCGGTCGGCGGAACAAAGGGATGCGGGGACCAACAGCACGTGCGGTGCTCTCCGACATGGACGGCGACGAAGCGGGAGGAAGCGCCTCTACAGCGCAACGACGGGCGACCTGCGGATCTCCACAAATCGGCGGGAAGCGGCGGCGATCCGACCGGGGAAGGCGACACTACAAGCGGCGGGCGGATGCGTCTCTTCACGGCAAGCAAGCAGCGGCGAGGAGGGAGGCGTTCTACAAGGGCCCTTCAACGAGTGAGTCTTCCACCGAGGGGGGTCTCCGACCAAGCGGCGGCCGAGAGTTTTCATGACGGCATGCGGCGAGAGGACGGCACGGCGCGATTCATCTCATCAGCGATCGCGAGCGGAGAAAACGTTTTTCATTCATTCTTCATTCTTCAAACAGCAGATCTGCAAGCTCACGGTGTTGCGTTTATTTTTCTTTCCAGTCATTGTGATATTTCATATTCATAATGTCTGGAAGGGGGGAGTGTGACTGTGTGTTGGATGGGACGAAGGACAATGGACACGTGAGTGGCAGTGCGCGGACAAAACATTGCAACAAGGTTTCTTCATAACATGATGCAGTTCTCAGTTTGACCACGAATGCCTTCAGGTACGTCACATGTTTAGAAAGGGGAATTATATTTGAGAAAGATTTAAAATACAGTATGAATAAGTACTGTGTCGAATTGTGGGCTAAAGTAACCAGAGCGAAAATGGTGGTCAGAATAGTTAAATCTATTAACCTTACTCGGTCTGTAGGCCTAGTATGGGGCTAAAAGTAATTTTGGTGAAAGAGTAGCATTGATATTGGTTTATCGCTTCATCTTGAAGCAGTGACTGTGTTTTTACGGTAGATTGACTTTTTCTCAAACGAATAATAGATATTAAACGAGTTAAGAGACAATGGAAGAGGACACTAGAATAGTTCATTTATAACAGATGGAAGAGTTTCAACAATCTATCTGTATTCAAAACGTTTGTGTAATGTAAGTTTATTCAACATATAATGTAGGCATGTGTTGATATGTGTTTTGTCGAAGTTTAAATTAGTTAAAAAGTTGATTAAAGAGCCTATGGGTCTTGGAAATGATTAAATAATGTTTAGCTCGATTGAAACAATTGTATGTGGCTGTGTCAGACGGACGATAGTGGCCCTATCAATACGCGTCAGTACGTAATTCGTCTTGGTATTAATAGAGCTAATTATTATTTTCTCGTATGAAATTTAGTGTGCGAATAATAAGTCAACTAAAAAAAAGGCAGTTAGGTGCCGCGACGTGCAAGGTTTTGCTGTTAATATCGAGATAACTTGGAACTTTGGGAGTGAGTGAGGAAACGGTAGCAGCGTAGGTCGATTCGTCATTTACCAGGCCTTAAAGGTGGTACTGGAATAGTGAAGTTGCAGCGTGCTGTTGTCCGGATCAAACTTCTGAAGGAAAATAGTTTCAAAGTATAAATGGATTAGTAAGCGCGTCTGTAAAAAACTTGTGTGTTTCTGTGAATTGCAAGGAGCCTGTTAATTGTAGCTTTTAGACGGGCTGTCCTGTTTGGGGTGGTGAAGTTATAATGTGGGTTGTTTGGCACATGGATTAGAGAATTTATTGCACTGTGTGCTGTGGGATTTTGTCTGGTTTCGCGGCGTACAGAGTAAGTGCTAATCCATGAGAGTTAAAAACTGAAACACAGGGGTAGGACAAAGTTGTAGTGTGTTTAAATGTCAGTTAATTGTGAAGTGCAAATGTCAATTTTCATATATGCATGATGCCTGGAATTATTTTTTGGGAACTTTTAAAGTGGAACGTTCTGTTGTTTCTTTCCTAATGTTTAGTATAGTACATGTGATTGGGTCAAGGGGGGTGTAATAGAATTATTGTTCCATATTTTTATGTGACCATCATCATGGTAATGGTCAAGGGGGGAATGTCGTATCTGGACTCGATAATTCTGTACTATAGCATGCTATAATCAACTCTAAGTTGATTGTCTAGTCTGTCTGTCTGCAAGTTTGAAAGCAATCACTCAGTCAAGTACTCTGCATTGTTCATTACTCCTTTGAAGCTTCTCTCAGGTGTGAATCAAAACACACGTAGCAGCCATCTGCTATTCCTATGCACGTTGTTGATCTTTATGTTAAATCCCAACCCCTCCCAGAACTCAACTGTTTGATGTAAACTATATATATGTCTGTAAATACAATGTTGAGTTAGTCTTGTTGGGGGCAGTGTGACCGTACGGTCATGTGCCCTGGGCTCCGCGGCTCAACTCAAGGGCCGCGGGAAGCCCTCTGTCTTTGTCTGACTTACTGCAAATAAATACATCGATGGATATTCAGCTCATCTCTCTGCCTGCGTGATTTTCCTCATCCGACCGTCTAAGAGTTTACCGTCTATACTCTTCGTTACTTTGTCTATTTTAGTCCAGTTTAGATGAGTGTACTTGTTGAATTTACACGACATTAGTGATGCTGAAATCAAACTGCACACGCACACGAGCGTGAGTCCGTGGTGGGACTGGGAAAAAAATAATTAGCAGAAGAACTTGACAGGCGACTGCGCGTTTTGTGGCGTGTGTGTGTGTGTGTGTGTGTGTGTGTGTGTGTGTGTGTGTGTGTGTGTGTGTGTGTGTGTGTGTGTGTGTGTGTGTGTGTGTGTGTGTGTGTGGCTGGCCATTTCAGCTGTGTTTTTAAACCCAGTGTTGTGGCCGTCACATGTAACGGATGGCTACACATCGTAGACACACGCACACAATGGGTAAATGGTATGTGTACTGCGCGCACGCACGCATGCACGCACACGCACACAAAAACACTCGCTGACTTATCGTGATACAAAATCCCCCCCACCGCACACACACACACAAAACATTTCATGTTTTTGTTTTTTTGTTTTCTCTCTCTTCTGTTTTTTTCTCTGTCTGTTTTATGTCCCCCCCCCCCCCGGATAGGCACGATAAGCCATTGGCTTCAGCCTAAACCCTTTTGGTCTAAAAATAAATAAAAAATAATAATACATGTAATGTAATGTCTTTGCTTTTTGACCAAAATAAAACTGAACTGAACTGAACTGAACTGAACACACACACACACACAGTGATACTGCGTTGTAAGCAGCTGTTGTGTTGCAGCCATAGAGCTCTAAAGGAGGTTGCAGCGCGTTGTTGCAGCGTGTGCGCACATGCGTGTGTGTGTGTGTAGTGTTCGTCTTGTTCTTCTTCTAATGGGTGTGTGTGTAGTGTGTAACTTCCGGTGGGCTTTTCGGAACTGCGAAATGTAACATGGAAACTCTGAGCCAATGGAAGAGGGCATGTTATACAAAATCTTATAATATACTGAATGTGTCATATAGAATTAACAGAACAGCATCAAATATCCAGTCTGGTTCTCCTTTTTATTTAAACTGAAATGAACATAGGAAAAGTGTATGCGGCGTATGCCCTAAAACAGTACAAACATGTGTGTGTGTGTGTGTGTGTGTGTGTGCGCTCGCGCGTGCGTGCGTGCGTGTGTGTGTGTGTGTGTGTGTGTGTGCGCTCGCGCGTGTGTGTGTGGTATATTCCAGCGGTAATAATGAATTATTCTCAAGGCTATATTTTCAAAGTCTGTATTCCACCCCTTTCTCGAGGACGGAGGCTCAGATGCTGCATGAACATTTTCACACGGTATTCATTCATTTTCAAAATGCGCATCAGCGTGTCAGGATGAGGCAGTGTGGGAGTGCATAAACTGCAGTCTCAAGAACTTGGCATATGAATTTAAGCAATAACTCACGACAGGCCATGGTGTATTGTCATTCTATTACAGCTAAGAGGTGTTGTTTGGCCAGAGCGGGCGAAGCAGACGTGGGCTTTTATAAAAATGGATGTTCCAATAATATCTACCATAAGTTCTTGATAAGTAAGTTCATCTGTCTCATTGTGCAACTGGCATCATTTGCTGTTGCTATAACACTGGCATAGAAATCTCACAAAAACGACACAGTAGCCCTCAGCAGTGTTTGTTTATATACCACCCCCACGATCACCAATCTCTCTGCATGTCATACTTTGAAGGACATTTTCTCTGAGACAGTTTGTTCTATCCACTCCTCCACAGTTAATCCTCCAAGACCAAGGCAGGAGCGAAACAGGGTGAAAAGAAAAAAATATGCAATTTTCAGCAATTTGACATTTAATTAAAGACTTTGTGGGTTTTCTGTTTAAACACACACACACACACACACACACACACACACACAATACTAGATACTTCATTGCGTAACCCAACCCGTAAGATGTTTTAAAACTTAACCAACTTTACTGTCTTCCCCAGGCTTGTGGAACTCTCATATCCATATCCTGTTTAAATGAAGGCTGCAGCACACTGAGTTTGTCTGTATTAAACACTTGCGCACGCCTGCTGCACACACACACACACACACACACACATGCACGCACGCAGGCACACGCGCACACACTTGATAGTTTGAGACAGTAGTTTGGACCGACTCCAGTACTGCATTCTGACTGTCACGGAGCTCAAGGTGAAAACAAACTTTCCGTTGCGTTGCCTGAACTCGTACTGTATTGGGTGTTCTGCAGAATACTCTCCAGCAGCTAATTTGGACTTCAATGTACAGTAGCTTTGCAAGACCAGCATTTCTAAGTGACTCAACTGTGTAAAATAGAAAGTATACACAGGAATACTCTCTCTTAATTTAACCATTTTCAACAATCTGTACGAAAGACAAAATGGCAGTAATATTTTGGCTTTTGGAAATTATTAAAACTGGTGCTTTGCGCATCCGTTTTATGTAACCGGTGGCTGACTGACTCAGCAGGTAGTGATTTTTGCCTGTGGCATTGAAATATTCAATTTACTCGCTTATGAATATTTAACGCCCGAACAAAAACAATCCTTTGAGACTCTATGCCTCTATGGCCTCTAGTATTATACAAAAAAACATGAAAGAATTTCCAAAATATGTGTAGCTGGGAGCAGCAGAGTGTTGGATTCAAAATAAAGTTAAGTTTTCATTAATTGAGGCCATGGCCTTCTTGAAACTTTAACCTCACTCTGAAGAGTATATGTACCTGTACAGTAATTTATTCTGTGGTTGCATCAAAGAATATACATAAAAATGTTAATAAAATCTCTAGCTATACAGCCTCGCTCCGACAGTATCAAAGGGGTTTTCAAAGAGAAAGAATCCCTGTTGACGTCTCACCCACTCTAATGAAAGGACTGGGCCACCAGTGTACCTTAAATGCTGCAATTAGCATGTGTACAGTAGAGCAGTGCATACAGCCATACACCATACAGTGTCTGAGGAAGAGCGTTTAGCTCGAAACGTCACAGCTTTCTTTGGTGCAATAAAACATCTGTCGCATTGGAGGCTGGAGCTCTCAGTGTGCGAGGGCTTCAGTAGATATTTAGTGCCGTACAGTGATAACAGAGGAAGGAGAGTAGCATTGAATAGTGTTTTCATATTCTCTGTTTGTTTTAGTCTAATTAGGGACTTGTCAGACAGTAGAAGCATCACATTGTTTAAGAATGTAATTGAGTTGAATATCATGCAGTGAATATCATTCACTGCCTGAATTGGCTTGGTACAGTTCTGCATATACATCCGACGCTCCGAGCTGGTATCTGTATTCCAGATACAAAGATTAACACCAGCAGGCAGGACTACATACCCGTTGTCTGTACCCTGCATGGCATGGCTTGGAACACAAAACAATATCTAAACAGTTTCATGTTGTACTGTACATACTGTACTTGCTCAAACGGTGAGGAAATGCACCGCCGGTTCCAGCTACAGCAAATCACAATGCAGGAGTGGTGAAAGCCAGAGTAGACCCTTGTTGCATTTGCATGGAACGCAGCAACACCAAGAGAAACAAGGACTGTCAGGATTTCAGTATAAGCTGCCAGGTTGACCTACTTGTTCTCTCACCAGAGGCAAATATGAAAACGTATACAACACTAGATATTATGTGACCGCTGAAGCTACACACTGTAGCTCCACTACTTTCTTCCCATCGTGGTTTGATTCATTTGACGGCTGACGAAGACTGACATTTTTGCACAAACTTTGATTGCCAAAATAGAAATCTTGGCTGTCGTGCAGAAACCTTGTATCTTCTCCATATTTCAAGTTTTTGTTTCCCCGTCACTTAATTAATGCCCTACTTCGTCATACTAGAGTGTCAAGCAAAAGTAGTGAAAATAGCCAATCTACAAGCTCACAACTCATTGCATCGCGGCGTGTTGTGAGCTTGTAGATCAGCTATTTTCACTATTTCTGAACATTATCGTTCCATTTCCTGAAAAGTATGTTTTTTTTGGACATACGAGGTCTACACCCGACAGCGATAATACACTGTATATATACAGTAGATAGAAAGACTCCAGGTGTTGTATAAATAAAAGGAACATGGGGGCATGAAAGATGAAATATTTTGCCAATTAAAATGAATCATGTGCTAGTGCAGCCTTCACAGCACAGAACAGAAGCGTTGTTGCCATGAGCTTTGAGAGTGAATGTACAATAGCATTCATGCATATTGAAAACGGTGATGATAAACACAATAGTACATGAATTGAATATGCATCAGTTAACTGCTATAATTCATGTATAGTTCCCATGAGGGACAAAGACCTTTTTTCCCCTTTCAAAGGACTACCGTTGAGAGTATGAGCATATAATACAGTACTAACTGTACACAGCCTGCTGATCTGTTCATTGTCTCCACCAGGCCGAAGGCATGGGGAGAGAGTATGTTTTGCACTCCGTCCGTGTGTGTGTGTGTGTGTGTGTGTGTGTGTGTGTGTGTGTGTGTGTGTGTGTGTGTGTGTGTGTGTGTCCGTCCATCCGTCCTTCCATCCGTCCATTACCAGCTAATCTCCGGCACCGTTGGGCCGATCCATGCCAAACTTTGCACACACACCATGAGGCCGATTTAGGCAAAACACATTTCTGTAGAGTACTGAACACATTTTACCCATACATCACACAGTTCGTTATACACTGTGTCTATAGTCATGTGATCAACACGGATCTGCACCATTTCCCATCTTCCATCCTGATTGGCTAAGATTGGCTTCCAAAGCTCACATGATTGGTCGGTTTTGAACAAAATGCCACAAATCACTAACAGTGTGCAATTTCCGTGAAATTATACATGCACATTTCCACTAGGCCGAAGACAACACGCCACTATTTATTTTCCAAATCAGCCTTAAGGTGGCGCTATTTAACCTATAACTGCATCGATCTGTAAACAACTTATGTATGCGCACTCCCTAGAGGCCATGGAAAAACATTTTCCCTGCAACCCTCCACATCTGCCAGTTATAGCGCCACCATGAGGCCGATTTCTGCAAAACATATTGTTTGTTAGTCACAGAGATTTCATCCAAATCTCACGCAAATCGGTACACATGATCTCTGTAGTCATGTGATCAAGACGAGCCTGTTGGATTGCCTTCCAAAGTTTTCAGGAGTGGCCCATTTTGTACAAAATGTCCTGCTCGGCCCAGGCCGTAGCGTAACGGTCTGGGCACCGGACTGGTAATCCAGTCGCAGTGTGCCGCGGGTTCGACTCCCGGACCCGACACGGCCTTTACTGCATGTCATCCCCCCATCTCTCTCCCGTTTCCTGTCAGCCTACTGTCTGTCCCTTCAAAAATCAATAAAAGGCGTAAGCCGCAAAAAAAATATCTTAAAAAAAAAAAAAAAAAATGTCCTGCTCATCCAGAATTCTATCCTCAGAGATGCTATGAGCGATCTGGCTCTGCATTTCCTATATTACTCCTAAACATTGTGCCAAACATCACACACACTCCTATCCTCCTGGTGGAGACCTTTTTCTAGTTTCACTCTGAAAGTGTCATAAAGTGTGTTCAATTGGAGGCAGTTCTCACTGGATTTGCTCCACTGGCAGATAAAATAAAAACATTGTGAGAGGTGATTTATTGAATAATGATAACAAAACCGCGCTGGAACCTTGCAGCAGAATGCTTTCAGGGACCCGTTATAAATCATCCTGTACCCCCTACCCCTGAAGAGGTGTCGTGCACACAGAGATGAGGAGAGAAGAGGGTGGAAGGAGACAGGTACGTATCAGGGGGGTTGTCTTGAGAAGCCCTTTTGTGTTATGTGGCTTATTATAGTAACTGATGGATACAGATGAGCACACAAATGGTGTGTGCACCAATGTACATGCACGCGTACGTGAGGTCCAGTCTTGGTACATTGAGGCTGAGTGCCTCCCCAGGCATACATCAAATACACAGATACAAACACAAAGACATGCATTAAGCCAGTTATACTTAGTTGCTCGCGGGTGTCAAAAATAGCAGAGCTACAACATTATGCGCTGCAGTGTGACGCGCTGCGAGCTCGTAGATTAGCTATTTTCTGCAACGTCCAGTTGCGCGACGTACACTCACGAGTAACTAATTAAGGTCTACTCTGCCATTGCAGACCTTTACAGTATGTCATCATACAGTAGCTGATGTAACAGTATAGCAGACAGCTTTGTCTGAATCCAAATGTGCCCATGCATGCATGATATGCATGCACTGCACACAATTCTTCTCATTTCAAGAAGCAGCAATGGCTGGTTTGACATAGCAGAATAAATGAATTGAGTTAATTTGCGCACGTGTCCATCTGCCAGTGCTTTACGAAGGTTAGAAAGCTAACGCGCCTCCTGCTCCGTCAGTCAGTAGGTCCCACGCACACACACACACACACACACACACACACACACACACACACACACACGCACGCACGCACGCTTGCACGCACACACGCACGCACACACGCACGCACGGACACACAGCTATACAATACATAAACTCATTAAACATGATTAGCTTCTGATCAGTCAAACATGCTGCTACTCACGTACTGAACAGGGTATGCTGCGTAACAGCTCACAGCTCTGATTCAGATGAAGATATACTGTATTGTCATCTCCCTCTCGAGAAGGAAACGAGGTATTATATCGCCATGGATTTTGCCAGATTATCATAACTCATGTCTCACTCACGCCTAAGAGGGACAGACAATTTTGTTGCTGTGAAAAATGAAATGCCGAAACTACTATTACGCAGCGCAGAGAACTCCTCTGCTATGCTGGAGTAACAGGGGGTATAAAGCGAGATGGAAGGAGTTGGAGCTTGGTCTCGTTGCTGACTTCCCTCTGCAGGCTGTAATAGGTGACAAGGGTTTGGCGGACCGATTAGAGAGGATCAATAATCCATGGATAAACCATACGTTAACTGTGTGGCAAAAGGTTGTGAGATCATGTGGTTTAAAAAAAATGTTGAAACTTTTCAGATGGTGTGCCTTCGATACAGATTTTGCCCCAAATAGAGGTGACATTAGATTTAAGTCATGGATAGAGAAAGGTGTCACAACTTATATGTCATTTATACAAAGAAGTGAAGTCGATAGTTTCAGATCAATACAAGTCAAACATGGTTTGGAACAGGCTGACTTTTACAGATATCTCCAGGTGCGGCACTATATCAATCAAGAATGTAAACTCAAAGAGTTTTCTGCAGTTGAATCAGAGTTCTTTTCCATATTGAAGTCAGCTCTCACAGTGGAGCCAAGTAAATCCATCTCTGAGTTGTATGGCGTCATTTCAGACGCTAAAAATGAAAGCACGTTGTACATCAAAGAGAGATGGGAGAGGGATGCGGGAATTGAACTCTCGGAGGAAGTGTGGGAAGGGATCTGGGAGTTCCAGTCTACCTCAACTTGTTCTATGGACTGGAGAGAGCACTGTTGGACAAATATTATTAGATATTTTAAGACCCTGTATCAGGAAAAATACAAAGGGGATGATAGGCCGTGCTGGAGGCAGTGTGGGGCAAAGAAAGCCAACCACTTCCACATTTTCTGGGGGTGCCCCAAGTTGGGGGTGTTTTGGAACAATATTCACAAATCACTGTGCTCAGTATTTAATACTCCAATACCTTTTAACTTCACAACCTTGTACCTGGGCCACATTGAATGTCTTAACCAGTCGAGATACACAAAGCTACTGCAGGTGCTCTTGGCAGCCAGCAAAAAGTCAATAACAAGAAGATGGCTATATCCCCAATCACACCCACAATGGACGATTGGCATGGAATAGTCCTGGATATTTTCAAAATGTAAAAATTAACATACATGTTAAGAACTAGATTAGACAATTTCTACCAAATTTGGAACAACTGGATAGTGCACATTGCCCCTCTGAGAGCGGACTTCGTGTGATCTCACTGGTCCATTGCCTGCTTTACGATTGTAGAAAATGTTTAAGACACCTTTCCTTCTCTCATGGTCGAAGACCAAAGCTGTATTGTTTTTGTCCCCCTCAGCAATAGTGTATATGCTTTCATTTTTGTTGTTGTTGTTGTTGTCTTTTTTGTCTGTCTTTTTCTGCCCACTCTTTTCTTTTTGTCCTCCTGAAATGTACAATCCGAAGTGATATTGCCCTGTTCGTCCCTGTTTAAGTGTGGACTTGATGTCATATGAAAAAGGACTATACCGAGACATGGGAGTTGGAGCCACATGGAGGGGGGATGAGGGAGGGAAGAGGGGTGGAAAAAAAAATCTTGGGAATTGCTCATGTGTCATATGTGAAAATGCTATCTGTAATGTACTGCTCTTTCCAAATAAAACAAATATTATTAAAAAAGAAAAGAAAAAAGAAATGCCGACACGAGTGCAAGAGTGGTAGGAATAGAACCGAACATGATTAAATGATTCAGGAGTGAACTTGTTTGTGAGCTGTGGATCCTGTTCAAAGGGATGGTGCAATGAAAAACACAGAAAACCACCAGCAATCCACAACACAAGAGGGTACACTATCAAATCCACAGCGTTAATTTAACTCTAACCCAAAATGGTCCATTTTTACACCCTTCCTCTTTCTCCATGTCCTCCCTAACAAGATGCGACGGCTGTCCCTTCACGCCTTGTCTACAGCGAAAAAACCAAGCTCGATATAATGGGCTCCACTCCTCAACCGCACCGGAGGTCAAGACACAGCCAAAGAGCTGTCTGAAAACCGCTTAACCAAAGAAAGATTAGTCTGAAAACATCTTAAACAGGGCATTAAAGTTGTGTGTGGGGGGGCTTGGCAAGACCATTAAAGAGTTCCTGTGAGGTTATAGTTATCTGCCTATAGCAGGTGTGATGATTAATCGGGGTTGAGGCACGAGGGGATCTGTCAGCATGGGATGGAGGTGCTTTCTGCAGCGTCGCATTCACGCTAGCTTCACATCACTGACATCAGCATTCTATAGACTTTCCTCCCACACCATGAGGCACCAAGTGTCACTTTGGAGCTCTGACAGGCAGCTCCTATTTTCCACAGTGATTAAGCTGACATAGGCTATCGGCGGCAGGGTGAATTATATACATGTGAGCAGGTGAGAGAATTGCTTATGTGTGTCTGTGGCCTGAAACAGTGTGTGCGTGCGTGTGGAATTTGGATGCAGGGGTTGAAGTATAATAATGTTGAGTATATTTGTCATATCCAAACTTGTATTTGTGCTCGATTACAGTTTGCTGTCCAACTTCATCTCACTCACTGTTAGTGCTCTCTACTCTGACTCTCACCAGGGAAAAGCTGTCTCCACTGTCAGTGGTTGTCGAGCCTAGATACTTCATTGCGTAACCCAACCCGTAGGATGTTTTCAAACTTAACCAACTTTAGCTGTCTTCCCCAGGCTTGTGGAACTCTCATTATCCATATCCTGTTTAAATGAAGGCTGCAGCACACTGAGTTTGTCTGTATTAAACACTTGCGCACGCCTGCTGCACACATATACACACACACACACACACACACACACACACACACACACACACACACACACACACACACACACACACACACACACACACACACACACACACACACACACACACACACACACACACACACACACACACCCCTACGCACTTGGAGGTATACATGCTTGAATACATACACGGTACACGCATTATGATGATGGATTTGAGGCGCTATAGCTGGGCAGCCAAACTGAATGGAAATCAATACCACCCACACATTATTCGGCAGAAATCACACGAAAGTGACCACAGAGGAGGACCTAATGTTAACTTTAAGCACACAGAGGACAGCCTCAGTGCTAGGGGAAGTTGTTTCATGCAGCTGTACATATAGAAAAGAGTACAGACATACTGTATTGTATAGTGTTATGTTCACTTGGTCATTATAATCACAAATAAACAGAATGTGCAGTGTAATTGTATCTGTGTGCCTGTGTGTTTGTCTGTGCCTGTGTGATGATGATGTCAATTGGAAGAAACTAGAAATGTGCTTGCTTGCTTGCTGAGAAAAGAGATCCAACACAAACAGTTGGTGGTTATTTTGTTATCAAGATTATCCTACAGTATGATTGTATTCTACTGCATTTTAAAGAGTGACTCGATTTGAAAAAGCCTGCAGAAAATAATAGTCCCTGGAGAAAAGACTGATTTTCAAATATTATTAATGTATTAACCAAACAATGATGGTCAGCCAAAATTGAATAAATTATTCATTGAAAAGGTAAACATCTAAGACAAATCTGAGATGAAGACTATTGTCTTCATCTATTGTGGTGGTCATCTATTGTGGTCCCTTTTACAGTAAAGTGATGTGGCAGTCGAACAATCAGGAGGAATCACTCACTTCTTGAAGGTGGGTATGGTTCCCTGGAGTGACCGTCCCGGGGACATCCCCGACCCGTGGCTCTGCCCCGACAGCAGACTGTCCGTCTCGAAGGTGAAGGTCCCATCGCGGTCATCCTGCACCTCCAAGAACTCGCCGTCGCTCCACATCCCTCCCGTGCCGTCCATGGTCTGGTACTTGATCTCAATGGAAACGCTGGTCTGGAGATGGGGAGATATTTTTAGGCCTTGCAACTATCGAGTATATAAGTAGCGATTTTAATCTATTGCTAACGTTTTTTGATTAACCGAATAATCGAGAAGCGTTTTGTTTTTATTTTTATCGATTGAGACCCATTTTATACTTGTTGCACAACGATGTACTGTACTGAAAATGATTTATCCGGGGAAATGTCATTGTAATCAACCTGCAATGTGTTTTAAAGTCCTGTAAGCTTTTCTGTCCGTTAATCACGTGTTCTTCTTCTGCTGTATTTTCACGCACCTCTAAAACAGACATAATGGAGTAAACTTCTAGTGATTAAACAATAACTTATTGATATAGTTATTAAGTATTAAGTCATTTAGGAGTTGTTTCACCTTCCCCATTAGCAAACACATGGTGTTTGCTAATGGGGATTATTTACCCCCCCACCAACTCCAGCCCCTCTGCGTTCCTGGCTGGGGGCATCAACACGAGTAACTCCACACTGCCTGTGGCACCGTGACAGAATATTTACAACCCGAATCAAACCAGCAGCCTGCTGAGCCAACAAAATCACGGAACAGTCACTCCCAGGGTTAGTTTCACGGCAGGTTTACAGCAAATGCACTGGTTGTTACAGGTTTACAGTTGACAGCGTTATCCATCAGGTTGAGGCGCTTGCGTTTGCACGGGGAATTCAGTTTGACAGTAACTGCCTTGTTTTTTTAACCGAGCGGCAAAGATGGGTGACACCACTGTTTGTCTTTGGCGTCTTCAGGGGACTAGTTGTGGGACATATAAAATCCAACAAACAATGAACGGATCTTTATTACGAAGTAGCCAATTTATTCTTCTGACAATGACAGATGAACAGGAAAAGAATATAGCCTACACAGGAACCTCTTTCCCTTTCTCTCTCTTCTCTCTATTCCCTACAAGCTCCTCAAAATCGGACTGTACACTCCCAGATGGGTTACTATAGCAACCACACCAGTGCACAGTCGTAGAAGTGGGTTGCAATTCAGCTGGAATTGGGCTCCAGTTGCTCCAGTCAACTGCCAGTGCTAGGGGACATGTATAGAATAATACATTGTGTGTTGGATGGGAACTGTGTGCCTTTGTGTGTGCGTGTGTGTGTTTGTGTGTGTGTGTGTGTGTGTGTGTGTGTGTGTGTGTGTGTGTGTGTGTGTGTGTGTGTGTGTGTGTGTGTGTGTGTGTGTGTGTGTGTCTGTCTGAAACATTTATGAGGTCAGAGCCTATGTGTGAAGACCTTCTCATTAGTGTGTGCATGCGTGCGGCGTGTGTACGTGCGTGTGTGTGTGTGTGTGTGTGTTTGCCTCAGGGTCCCCTGCACTGTGTTTGATCACTGTGTGTATGATCATCTGAGCATCCAGTCAGCAGATCCCAGCACCATTCCACATCCCCTTGGCACATATAACTCTACACAGATGATACTCACTCTCTCTCTTTGGTATAGTTGCATTTCGGTGCTGTCCATTGGAATCCTTGTATGTCCAAAACCAGTCCTTTTTTATTATTATTTTAAAAACATTTTAAAATTGTGAAAATAGACGATCTACAAGCTCACAACACAGCGCATCGCTGCACTCTTGTATATTAAAGTAGGGTGTTAATTTACGAAAAGACATGAAATATGGAGATACAAGGATTCTGCCCGGCAGCAGCGCTTTCCAACCGCTTGTATTGGCACTCGGACTAGTGCATCATTTATCATGCAGACACTTGAATTGTGTGGTGCCATTTGTCCTCATCATATTGTCTTTATTTCTCCAGGGATGATCTTTTGCTGAGCATGCATGATTCCCATCAGCGACCTGTTCCTGCTTCAAACAGGGTGTTGAAAACCCTGGGGACCTATAGCTGCCCAAGATGGACAGACGAGACATATCCGTCTGTGTCGGGGTGCTTAACCCCATGACCCCCATGCTTTCAAGGCCTCATTGTCTGACGTCCAGGCTGCGTTATGGCCACGCTGCCTCGGACCCATTAAGCCATATGCCACACACACACACAGTGTGAAAGGAAAGCACTCACCTTTATGGAGGTGTTGTTGTCATCGATGAGTGTGTCGGTAAGGTCCAAATGGCCGTCCTCAGCCACCTTCTGTAGAACCATGCGGAAGGTCCCCACCAGTCTGAGGACAGAAGATAAACGACAGGCAGAGAACAACAGGGATCAATGAATGGGATCAATGTGTTGTTATTGTTGTCGTCGTTCTTTTCTTTTCCTTCTTCCCTCCCGCCACCCCCCTTCTCTCTCTTTAGTCTCCCCTTTGTTCTTTTTGTCATTTACCTAGAGCTGTTTCTTCCTCTGTAATAACCAAGACATATAAATGGTAAATGGTGCATTTATATAGCGCCTTTATCCAAGGCGCTTTACAGAGATTGTGCATTACATTCACCCATTCACACACACATTCATACACCGATGGCAGCGGAAACCATGCAAGGCACCAACTAGCACATCGGGAGCAATTAGGGGTTCAGTGTCTTGCTCAAGGACACTTCGACAGTAACTCTGGGGGAGCCCGGGTTCGAACTGGCAACCTTACGGTTACCATCCAGGCACTCTACCCCTGAGCCACCGCCGCCATATATCTGTCAAACTTTAGTAGCAACTCCCCACACCACCGATTATAAATGTATACTCCTCAATTCTTGTTTTTATGCCCCTATTTCGCAAGCGAGTGAGTTTCACTGATGGGAGTCTTTCTTCTCATTGTCCTTTCTTCCTTTGTCCTTTTCCCTCCATAAGATGTGCAGTGACTCAGTGTATGTTGTTGGTACAGTATACTGTATGACCCAATTGGGAAAACAGTAATACCCAGCTGTTCAGCACATTAACCTCTAAAACCCTCTTTACTCAGTACCAGTAAGACACATCCGCCTGGGTGAAAGCAGACTGCTGGGTGAGCACTGGCACATTGAAATGGGGGGTCAGATCAACGTATCCGCCTGGGTGAAAGCAGACTGCTGGGTGAGTGCTGGTGCTTTGGCATGGGGGGTAAGATCTTAATTTTCGGACATTCAAACTCTAGTTTTCGCCGGCTGCCGGGCGCGGCTGCACTATAATAACTTTGGGGCGGGCCCGTCTAGAGTTTAAATGGGCAGATATCAGTCAAAAGGGATACATCGAAGAGAAAGGATGGATGGGGAAGGTTCAACATGGAATGTCAGATCAGGTCAGCTCCATATATGGAGATCTAAGGGTTTGAGGTCAGCTGTAGAGTTGCTGGCCAATATTGATGACATCAGGGATCTCAATATATGGGCTTAATATTGATGACATCAGGGATCTCCATCCCTGATGATGTCACGTGATGTCACATGCCCGACCAACACACCGACGGGAAATGCCTGATTCTATAGTTAACTCAGACCTTCAGTCGCAATATTATGTACAGCAGTTGGCCGTGGTGGGTTTGTACTTGGTCCTCTACACCAAAGACTAGTTGAAAATAAACGATCTACAAGCTCACAACACTTTTGCATTGTGAGCTTGTACTGTAGATCGACAGTTTTCAGAGACAGTTCACCTCAGAATATATATATATATTGCGACCGAAGGTTGCAGTTTACTATGAAAACCTGTCCGTCCGTTGGTCACGCCTCCATATATGGTTGCCAATCCATCACGCCTCGTGACATCTCGTGACATCATGGAGACCCTCAGATCTCCATATATGAATCTGCCAAACCGACAGCACTCACCCAGCAGTCTGCTGTCACCCTGCAGGCGGATGCGTGCACACGACCTCGCCCTCTAGGGCGTCTTACTGGCGTACAAAATAGGGATGCTATAGGGTTCAAGTGGTTAATTGCCGAATTGTCCGGGTGGTTTAATTGGCTGGACATCCAGCCAATTACACAACTCGTTCTACTTCTTCACATTCCACCCAAGGAAACTAATCTCCTAGAAGTTCTCATTAGCTCTTATCTCAGGCTTGAGGGAAAAACAACTTCTACCAAATGGGAAATAAAACACACCTATAGTACACTGACTTAAAGGGATCTTTTTATCCAGTACTGCACTGCTTTCCAACGGTCCAAAGGTCCAGATAATTAATTTGTCTTGGGAGAAATTGTTTTAATTAGTTTCAAAGCTGAGGGTTGCAGAGGGTTGCAGACAGGGAGCTAGCGGGCGACATCCAAGCCCAGTGCCGTGCCATGAGTTCGCTTTATGGTAGAGTCAACAACAACTTGCCAGCCAGAACAAAACTTTCCAAAGAAGTGCTTGAGTGCTGTTATTCAAAAACGGATGTGAATATGATTAATAAATAAATAGTAATTAAAAAAAATGATTATTTTTCAAGAAGCCTATAATCGCTGTGCCGTACAGTGCCACCCAAGGATGCTTCATAACAGAGCAACAGAGCGCAGAAATCAGATACTGTGCGGACCCCATTCAAACAGCCAATTAGAGCTGTTGAATAATTTAAAGAGTTTCCCCCTCAAACAATGTGCGTGCGTCCAGCATAGTGACCAGACTGTCACACAATAAGAACCTGCGCTGCAGCCCACACTGAGACACAGCCATATGGCACAGTCCCACGTAATCACACACACACACACACACCTACCCCCAACCACCCTCCCCAGACACACACACACACACACACACACACACACACACACACACACACACACACACACACACACACACACACACACACACACACACACACACACACAGTGGCACAGCTAGGGATTCAAATATTACAGGTGTTGATGATGCTGTAACGCCTTCATTATCCCTTGCGGAAATACATTATGGCGTACCCTTGGTGCATATGCATCCTGGCATGTAAATTACAACATATATCATTGCAGTACATGTGCACAGAGGAATCCTGCACACACTATAGGCTTATTATGAGTCCACTGGGAGGAAGGCACTATCATAAAACAAACTCAGGATGGGAGGTCGATAGCTTTAAAGCTTTGCACAATCATGAATGCGCGCGCGCGCACGCACACACGCACGCACACACACACGCACACACGCACACACGCACACACGCATACACACACACACACACACACACACACACACACACACAGCTTAATTAATGTAGTTATTGTTTTATGGAAAGGGGCGAGTAGGGACAGGGAGGAGCTACCATCATGCCCCTTGAATGTCAACACCACACATACCGTATGCACGCAAGCACGCACGCACACGCATACACACACACACACACACACACACACACACACACACACACACACACGCACATGTAAGCCTTTATGGCCAAACAAAGATGGCCTTTAAATCAGTGCCAATAAAGATCAAGTGGACTGTTCATCACACTAACTCACTTAAGCCTTTCTCACCCCATCGTCTCTCCCTCTGAGTCTGTCTATCTTTTTCTTCCTGTGTCTCTACTTTCCGTTTCACAACAGGTTGATGAATGCAGAAGACAATAGAAAGAGAAGCTGCTTCAGTCTGTTCTGAAAAGGAAACTATAGATAATGATGAACGTTCCCATAGAATAGAGTGCAGTTGCAACCTGACTGGAATCCCAGGTATGAAAGTACCTCGGGCCGTTTCCTTCTTAGGCAGCGACAGATGTTTCTCCAATGCATCTACATATTTCATTTTCCCATGATATATTCCCACGGGAGAAAATGGCAAGGTACCGTATGCCACTGTTTACATTTTAATGGTTTAATGCGGCAGACTAGGAAAGAAATAAACCATTTAGATGAGTTACTGTACCAATTAATGCATAGAACATTATGCTCGGGGGTCGAGGCTCCAATACGACCCCCGTCTTGTCTCACATATCTCTCCCCATGGTCTCTCCCCTTGGTTTCCTATCTATCTACACTGACAGTATGTAAAATAAAGTAAAACTTTTTTTCTTTTCTTTTTTACAGGCAGCAGTGAAACATCAACCCCCCCCACTCCTCCCAAAACAGAAATATGTTCCATCTTTTCCCGTCGACAGACATTGGTTATCAATACAGTATCCGGAGGAGCAAACCGTTTTGTCGGTTGTTTTCTGCCATTGTGATGCCACGCTGAATAATTGAACCAAATGAGCCCTATCATGTTCTGGCTTACTTTTTAGCACTTCAAAAGGCTGACATTCATTATTGATCTGACTTTTGCAAACCATTTACTTTCATCCGCTCCATAATTTAGCACTGCCCTCACTTTCAGGCTTTACATTTTCCCTCTGTAGGCCATAAAGTTGACTTCAATTCCTTAACAGCTCAGGATTGCAAAGCTATTGCATTTAGTCTGGCGGTGTGGCTCTGCTCATGTGATATTACAGATAACATGTGCAACATACAGAATCTGATATCACAAACCCCCAGAGCAGAGCAGAACATAAGATAAGACATTACATGAACAACATCACAACTTTCAATGTATGCCATATACCACGTAGATACACATGATACATCAAATATAGAACAATCATCACATTATCACCGAACCACAACCACCCATTACAGAACTATAGATACCATAGTTAGTACAACCCATTATAAATGACATGATTACACATTACAGAACTAAATGCCACAGGAAGGAGGTCGGGAGGTGGAGGGAATTTGATGAAAAGAGATAGTAGCCTCCTGCCTTCTGTGTCGCAATGAACTATCGCTGCGCTGGATAGGATACCACATTTTCTAGTACTTTGTCATACAACGGTTGTCACACAAGCTCACAATCCATTGTAAAGTTCTTATGTCCTCCTATAATGACATGCGCAAAATAGAGATGGCAAGTTGAAAGTTAGAAAGGTTGAAAATCAAAGCATGAAAATGAGGTTGGACTAAGGTGAAAGCATGATGTAGACTAGAGAGTATATAAAAATGTCAAATACTTCCATCAAACCATGGCAACTAGTCAGATTAGGGTAGGGTTGCACACTATACTGTATACTGTATGAATATGTCCTGATGAAGATCGAATAAGATCGAAACGTTGACGGGCAATAAAACTTCAGAGGAGCTTTTTCAGTGTGAAGAATCTATTCTTCTTTTTGATATTTCTGTCTGTCTTGCACCTGGGCCACAGATGTGTATATGCACTATACCTTCTTCTTGCACTAAACTAAAGCCTTCAATATGTAGGTAATGCCGTTGGAGAATGGGTTGACGTTCTTAAGAAAAGTACAGGGTTTTGCTTTGAATCAAACACAGGAGGGTTAAGACTGTGTTAAGTATTAATTACCGCTATGTAGGAAATCACACACACACACACACACACACACACACACACACACACACACACACACACACACACACACACACACACACACACACACACACACACACACACACACACACACACACACACACACACACACACACACACACACACACACACACACACACAGCAAAAGCAGCAGTCGTCTTTTGGGGGTCTACTATCCTGAGTTTAACAATAGAGCTACTTTATGTGCTGTCTCTGTTTATTACTATGAGGAGAGGAGAGGAGAGGAGAGGAGAGGAGAGGAGAGGAGAGGAGAGGAGAGGAGAGGAGAGGAGAGGAGAGGAGAGGAGAGGAGAGGAGAGGAGAGGAGAGGAGAGGAGAGGAGAGGAGAGGAGAGGAGAGGAGAGGAGAGGAAGGATACACAAGCAGATGACAGAGGATGGCTGGATTCAATGACAGCAGTAGAAGTGTTTCACATTTGATGTGCACTGTACAGTCAACAGTGAAAACATCATGAAATAACAACAACCAATTAAAAAAAATCAGAGAGGGAATTACACTATCACAGATGTCTGCTTGTGATGGGGGCGTACTGTACACGTACTGTAGAACAACCATATGTTTTCAGGAAAAGTTTGAATGTAGAAATGGCCTGAGCTTTCTTTTTTCCATTAAATCATTTTAGTAGATGCTGTGAAGATATACCCATATACCCAGCTGCTGGACTAGCGTCCTAAACGCTCTCCCTCGGTGAAAAACAGTAACCATACAGTTACAAAATAAAGAGAAAAAGAAAATCGGCTGCACAGGATTTTAATTGCACTGCAATGGGAGGAACTGGGCAGGGTGCAGATAGTGAGTGTAAGCTCCATCTGAGGGAAGATTTTACCCATGAATTATACACACCTAAAAAACTCAGGCTTACTATATTCAAGCTGCAAAATATCAAATGAAGCAATAATATTTAGCATATTTCAGCATGGCACATCAATCTATAGCACACACTGTTTATGGTCTTCATTCCAGTAGCAATAATACATAACGCAATAAACGCATAATGCTATGATAGTTATATCGCTACACACAGCATTATTGATGCGCCCGGGCCCAGCACGCTTGCATTCGAGAGCCGCTTCAATCACCTCATTGGAAACCATATAATCCCTCAGCAGTCACAACTAATTAGATGTTTCCAGGCTTACATGAGATCTTATTGCACAGTTGTTTGGTGTGAAACAACAGGTATTGCTGTTAATGCATGTAAACGGAATTACATTAAACATCATTCAGAATTGATTACGGCAGAGCTGTCTGGAGTGGAGAGTCTGGTAAAAAGTACATAGACTAGAATACAACTCCCATCATGTCTCGCATGAAGTCTCCCCTCTCTTTGCCCTAGCTTTGTTGTCTCTCTAATACTCTCGTCGGCTTTGACGAGAACACAATTGGCCCGTGTTCGGGGGAAGGGAAGCTGATGGGGAAGATGATAATTGCCATTGCGTGTATTCCTACGGGCTGTGGCGGCACCTAACCTATCAGCATGGAGTGTTGGGCGTGAGTAGTAGAATGCTCTATGTAGTAGAATGCTCTATGTCCTCCAGGTGGGGGCTCGATCCTCACCGGGAGGTGAGTCAGTCAGATAAAACAGCAGTGACGAACTGTCTGACATCAGTCAGTTTGTGTAAAAAGCACAAACATACACAAAATAAATCCAACTTGGTCTTTAACATAAAGCGTTCCCCGGGTCTAACATGGACGTAAAATTAAGCCTGTTATTCCTGCACTGTAAGTCGCCATCTTTCTAGATCCGTTTGGGCCCAGCTGGCCATTGGCTGGCTCCGTTTTGGCCCAGCTGGCCATTGGCTGGCCCAGACACGAGGCGGGACTTCCCCCCTTCTTCTCCGTTGGTTTTTATTTTGACTCGAGTGGGAGGGGAATCCCGATCATAGACTGTAACGGTAGCCACGCCCCTCAGAACATGCGCGACTTTATGGTCATTTTATTTATAAATGGGACCATAATTTTCCAAAAAGAATATTATGACATTAGAAATGAGACTTTAAACTAGTGACTGGAAGCAGAAAGTATTCATGACCATGTTTATTAAAGGCGCAGTGAAACGGAAATGGTGAACAACATGAAAATGGTGTTTCAACCAGGGGGGCAGTCAGCCAGATATTTCGTGAAGCATTTGAAATCGGTAGTTCATATAATGGCCTGTTGTGGCGCTGGACTGGACCCAAAAAGCCCCATAGCTCCATAGAGGCCCATGTATTTTGGCCCAACTTCACCTAGACTGTATTACCTTAATAAACATGGTCATGGATACTTTCTTCTTCCAGTCACTAGTTTAAAGTCTCATTTCTAATGTCATAATATTCTTTTTGGAAAATTATGGTCCCATTAATTAAAATAATGATCATAAAGTCGCGTATGTTCTGAGGGGCGTGGCTACCGTTACCGTCTATGATCGGGATTCCCCTCCCACTCAAGAGTCTTCTCCTCCCACTCGAGTCAAAATAAAAACCAACGGAGAAGAAGGGGGGAAGTCCCGCCTCGTTGTCTGGGCAGCCAATGGCCAGCTGGACCCAAACGGAGCCAGCCAATGGCCAGCTGGTCCAAAACGGATCTAGAAAGATGGCGATTTACATGCAAGGGATTTCAGGCTTCATTTTACGTTCATGTTAGACCCGGGGAACGCTTTGTCCATATTTTTTACAGTCTATGGTTTCAACATGAAACACCGGTCTGAAGTTTCTGAACCAATCAGAGCGTTGCATCCCTTCAGGCGATAGGGACGGTAGCTATGCTAGGAGCAACAGCGTGGTGTTGTTTGCTATGGGTTTTTCTGGGTCCAATGACAGCGCCACAACAGGCCATTATATGAACTTTCAGGAGTTTCAGGCTTCACAAAATATCTGTCTGACTGCCCCCCTGGTCTTTAACAAAACCATAGACTTTAGTGTTCATTAGTTTGGCTCAGCTGGAGCCAATGTTGCACAAGGATGAACTAAACTAATATCTCCCAGCTGTGTGGTACTTCTGTTCACATAATGTTTTATGGAAGTGCAAAGCCTCTGTCTGCTCCAGTGAACAGTTGATGTTATCATAGATAGATTGGTGTTAAATTAGAAGTTAAATTAGCATTAACTGTATGTGTATGTTGTTTTAATTAGCACACATGGCCTAAATTGCTTTTGCCTTTGTGTTGATGTAACATGAACTGCACAATAGTACTTCTGGTCCGACTAGGGTGTGATATATTGTTCTCCAGGGTGTATTGGTGCCCGTCACAGTGCAGTGATGAAAGCTATCAGTTACACTGCTAGTAATGCTGCATCCTGTATACATATGGAGCAGGTGTGAGAACAACAGGATTGGACTCATAATGAATTATTTACACAGTCCACTCGTGGCTGTCTGAATGATCTGTGTGCGAGTGCATGCATGTGCGTGTGTGCGTGCGTGTGCGTGTGTGCACGCGTGCGTGCGTGGCGTGTGTGTTGTGTGTGTGCGTTGCGTGCATGTATATGTGTGCGGCGCACGCGTGAGTGTGTCATGAGAGGTCTGTGGTTCAGTTATTTTACTTCATGCTTTTGCCCACAATACTGTTGAACATACAGGGGCGGTCACAATTCCAAATTTAAGTTGACAATATGAATTGTCACACAAATAATTGTGATTAATGATTAAATTGTGTTTGGTTTCTATGCTTCATAATAAACGAATTATACGGGGTAATGATATGACAAATATGATAAATAATGTTTGTAGCTTGTAGATCTGCCATTTATGATATTTTTGGAAAATGTTTTTTCAACATGATGATTGATCAATATGATGATATGAAGGAGAAAGGAAATGGAAGAACTAAAAACATCACAAAACAAAGCCTAACAAAGCCCCCCGTCCCCGTCCCCGTCCCCCCCCCCCCGTCCCCCCCCCTTCCGTCCGTCCGTCCGTCCGTCCGTTAACATCTAATCTCCGGCACCGTTAACGTAAAATAATTATCTCAAATTATTGCGATTAGGCGATTATGTAATAATTGTGACCGGCAGGGGAACCTTGTGACTTAGCCTTGCTTTGTATCTCAATTCATTAGTCTGCTGGCCATAGCCGGATTATAACATCATGAGCACATTTTACAGATTAGGGATTTGCAATCACTTTCAGCAAGTGAGGGAACAGCAAAACATAAACGTGCAGCTTGAGTTTAATTGTTCTCACAGTGAAAATAAAGACACAAGCGATTGCTCTGCCAAACCTCTTCCAGATGGACAATACTGTATGTGCAACATTTAGGACGAAAAAAAGAAGAAGAATTGGGAACAAAAAAACATACATCGTTAATAGTGGCCAAGTTGTTGTTAAAGGTACCATTTTTAGCCCAAGGAATGTTTTTTGTGCAAAACTAATGCCTGGAATATGGAAAAAGAAGAAACAAAAAAACATGAATCATTAATAGTGGGCAAGTTGTTGTTAAAGGTACTGTAGCTCCCAATGCCATCAGACTTACAACACATAAGAACTTTCCCCCCCAATGCTTGGTCCTGTGTCTGAAGTCTTTTGTCTTGTGATTTTGTCCAGTTGTGTCCAATGAGTAAAAATATGTTGGCTGTGAGCCATACCATCTTATACAATGCATAACAACTAGTTGGCCCAGGTCTGAAAGAATCCCTCGTGTCCCTATTCTGAGGGTGAAAATAGCAGATCTCACAACGATGCACGGCCCTCTGCCGAAATATTTGGTGAGCACACTATTTGGTGTAGACTGTAGAGGGGGGGGAAAAGCAAGTGGACCTAAGGTGTAGACCCCTGATCAACTATAGGACAAATCTGTAATGAGGATAAATGGTATATCTGGATTCTTTAATTAAAGATGCCAGCAGGACAGATGATGACATTAAGAGCTGAACTTCCTCTCTTTCTCACTGTCTCATTGTTCCACTGCCTCACTGTTCACTGTCTCACTGTTTCTCACATGCACGCACGCACACACACATGCACACACGGGCGCAAGCAGGCAAGCCGCAGGTCATGGTCATGATGTTGATGGCTGCGTAGGTGGTGTGTGTGTCCGGAGTCTGGACACACCAGTCGGTCAGTCAATGAGTCGGTTATACTGTAATGTACTGTACCAGGCAGCTGCTACTGTCTGATTAGATTTACTTCAGAGAAGACAGTTCCTGACTATGATCTGGAAACATCAGCCTCTGGGAGCAGGGTGTCAAATATACAGCACATGAAGAACAAGAACACAAAGAACAGAATGTACTAACTAGACGGATGAAGAGAAAGAAGAAGGAGACTTCAGTAGTCACGTGACAAAAAGTAAAGACTTTGTTGATAACCTTTTCATAGTGAATCCCATGTTCACTACATAGTGAACATGGGATTCACTGAGAGTGTGTGTGCATTGTATACAGTAATGCAGTGGTTCTCAAGGCCAATGGAACCAAATGGACCTATAGGGGGAACTCAGGAGTTACATTAAGGGTCCATTTGCTCCCTAACTTTTAACAATGTAGCTGGGTACCCAAACCTACTACAATTTACAATAAGCTGTGCCACCCTAAAACATGATCATCAGGTATTATTATAATATAAGGAGGAAGAACTTTTTTCCAAA